>NC_071582.1:14917597-15035769 GCF_024509145.1 Vidua macroura
ATTTGAACTTGATAGAGGGTTACAAGTCGGGAGGTTATCAACTTCCTACACATGTAATGAAACCAGGCAGAGGCAGAGTAAAGAGAAGTTGTTGCAGTGCGTTGTGGGGAAGAATTCACATTAACGTGTTCCTCATTAGGCACTGGGAACTCCACAGCAGAACCGAGTTTCATGGTGCACCAGGCACTGGTGCACTTGCACTGGGTGTTGGACAGTAGAGCTGTGCATGCAGCAGAGCAGGGTCCCAGCAGGCTGTGCCTACAGCCAGACAAGTTGATATTTGCAGCGCCTGAGCCACCCTTTCCTGGGAGCGGGTACTTAAGAGGCTGTGATTCCCTCGGAATGTTTTCCTGGGCTGCTGCGTACTCAACCAGCCAGTCAGGAGGCACTGCCTTGTATTTGCAGAGGTAATTGTGCACACCTTATTTATTGTGTAGTAAAGAAAACAAATTAAGGCTGTGTAATTACAGGGACAAGCATGCTTTTAAATAAGGCTTAAGTAGTCAGATTTCTATTTAGAAAATTAATAATTACCATTTCTGTCTGCATCAGAGGCTCTTCTTAAACTGTCTTCCAGAGGTTTATACATGCTCAAAATTAGTTTGTGGGCTAGCTCAGACACAGCTTCTATCAAAAAGCACTCTCTCGGTGCTGCCTGCCAGGGTGAGGACAGGGTTGAAAATCAAGCTTTCCCTTCCAGTCTTCACCCAAAGGTCTTAAAGATGGAGACCCTGGGCTGGTTCATGCTGTGTGTAATTGTTTTTTTTTGAGTATGGTGTGGTCAGATGACCGGCTTCCCAGGTGTTTTTATCTGTGTGATCACGTTGGTCTCTTTCTCCCCAGAATGAGGACTGGGGAATAAATGAGGACTGGAAGGTGCAGGCAGGAATGCTGCAGGGACATGCTTTGACTGTTGAAAGACTGAGCTGGATGATCCCTGGCCTTCTTTTCGTGGGCAAATTTGAGCTGTGATTAGTCTGGAGCTTCTCAGAATGTCCTTTGTAGGTTGTGGTGTTTTCTGAGGATGGGGTTGGCTTCAGTGCTCTGGTTTGGTTCAAGGCAGTTGTGTAGTGTCAGATGAACTGGTACCTTGGTATTGAATGTAGTTTGTAGCTCTGGCATGGGGATTCCCAGAGTTATGTTACAAGAAAAACACATGGCTGCATCCCCTGAAAATTCAGGGGGCTGAGGTAGTATGAAGTTGGTGAGTTACCCTCTGCCCTCTTCAGTGCTGTGTCAGGATAGGACTCGTAGCACTCCAAAAATTGAGGCCTGTGTGCTTTCAGAGGACTGCAGGCCACCCTCTGCAAGGCTGGCAAGCTTCACTTTCTTTGCTCTGTGTGTCTGGGAGCTTGACTGAGATCTTACACTAAATAAATAAACAAATAATCAGATGCTGAATTATTCCAAGTGGAACACTGTTTCCTCTCAGTCATGCCTTGAGGGTCACTTTCCCCTGCTCAGTGTTAATAATCTGTTGTCTTGCTCTGAAAGAGCCATTCTTAGATATGAATCAGGGTCAAACTCTCTCTGTTTTGCTCCATTCCATAACCAGCTTCAGGCCCTGTGCCTGCCTGCAACCCTCCACTTGATTCTGGATGTACTATGAGCCTCCCTCCTCCTTCCTGCTGGTTTCTTCCTGCTTTGTCCTTCCACCACTGCACTGCTGTCATACCCATCCTGGCAGTCTGCTCCTAACCCAAAGTGTTGTGTCTTAATTGGCCTCGATTTCCCATCCCTGCTCCTGAACCAATGCAGCCTCACGAGGCTGTGTGTACCAGCTGGGCACAGTGTATGACAGGGGGTGAGCTCTTAGTTCACTGGGAAGGTGGAGCAAAATGCATTTACCTAAACCACCTTCTTGATAGTTTAATGTGTTTCGTTTTGCATTTCCTAAATAAGAGTTAAATTTCTCTGTGAATATGGGCAAAATAAAAACTATGAGAAAGATTTAAACAGCCTTTAAGATCTATTAGGTGAATATTCCTTTACTATCCCTAAGCAGGCAGCAGCTTGGCTACCTTTTGATTCCCATTTGTACTCTAAGGATGTTGCTGCTCCAGCCCCTTCCAAGATCAAATCACTGTGCTGCAATTAACTTAGGGGGGGCATTTTCCCCCATATGTCTCCAGCCCTATAAAATTCTGGGCATGCCTACAGCACAGCCACTAAAATAAACAGCTGTAACATCTCCTCTGCTTCCATAAACTTTCCTGCTTTGCTCCCCATCTGCTTTGTCCCCTGGATGCCAGTGTAGTGCAGGTCCTTGCTGATATGCTAATCGGCAGCAGGGGTTTGATGGCATGTTTATTCCCCGTTTCCTGCCGCAGGTGACTGATAAGCAGCTAACTGCAGCTTCTCCTTTTGCTGCAGTGGCAGAGGTAGGTCCTGCATTTTACCAGCCATTGTGCACAAGGCCAGAGGAGAGACCAGTTCCCTGCAGGACTGTGGCTTCCCTTCAGGCTGGGTTGAAATCATTTGACCTGCATTCAGAGGGCTGGGTAACTCATTCCTGGCTGCAGGCTGCCTTGCTTGGCTGTGGAGAGGGTTTATTGTACTGTGATAGAAGGGAGAGCAGTGAGTTTGTGACTGATGTACTCTAGTGGGACCTGAGAGAGAGTTTCCAACTCAAGCACTTCATGCTTTGTGCCAAGACTTGTCCTGCTTCAGTTCCCCATCTTAAAACCTGGAATAACATTTATTTTCTGTGCTTTTATTTGATCTATTTGAGGCGTAACACTTTGTATGATTTCTAATGAAACTTGGCCTTGAGTTGTGGGATGCTGTTGCAATGTAAGATCAGGTACAATAACTCTGTCACAAGTAAGTTTTGCATACTTTGATTCTTATGTAATGTCTGCCACTCTGGAACCTGGGTCCTCAGGATTTTGCTGTGGGTTTGTCTCTCCTTCCTTCCTTTGAAATGTTGAGATGATCTTTCCAGTTACATTGTGAGAGTTATTTCCCTTTCTGAAATTTGATCAATTGTCTTTTGACTGACATGTGAAATGGGCAGCAGTGGTGTTTGAAAAGGTCCAGTTTTTCACATCCAATCTTTAAAAAAGTCTGCAGACGATGCTGGGAATGTTTAAAATGAAGCTGTTCCTACAATGATGTGAGGTTTGTTGTATGTTGTGGTTTTTTTGTTTGTTTGTTTGAGAGGTGTTTGTTTGTTTGCTTTGTTTTCATTTGAGGTTTGTTTTTTTTTTTTTTCCTACAAGATTGGAGTAAAATATGAACTTCAGACAAGTTGGTAGGTTTGGGGGAGTCAACCTCTGACCAAGCCTTTGCTGTGCAACAATGGCCTGATGGATATCTTGTGGTGAGCTTCTCCTCAAAGAGAGGTGCAACATTTCTCTTGGATGTGATCCTGAAAATGAGATGTAGTTGTACCTTGGTTAAAGCTCACCACATCTGAGACCACCAGTAGCACAAATTGAGCTGATTTCTGGAGATTTGGGCATGACAAGGAATGGATCTTGTTTCTAGGCTTCTGAGGTCACTGCAGCGTGGAGGGGCTCCAGAAAGAGCCTCTGACTGTTCCTCTTGCTTCCTCCCCTGTGCTGCAAAGCATTTCTTACCTGCCTGTGCCAGTGTGAGAGGGGCTGCAGAGGGAAGAGGAACCCTACCTGGGGACATGGAAACCTCCTTGAAAGCTGCTGGGGAAATGGACAGTCATGGCAGGATGAGTGGAAGTTAAGTGACCACAGAAGTTATCTGTCCTGGGATCCTGGGATTTTTCTTTCCATGATCCTGGTTTACTAACAGTATGATTACAGGGCTGGTTTTCCCTTTTTGATATACTGGCAATAAGCACCAGGGCAGAAATATAGAAACATTAAAATCATATGGTATTTGAGCAATAAGATACGACAGGGCATGAATGATGGGACATTAATTCATGATGGTGTGTGGCAAGGCAGGAATTTAAATGTCATAAGTTAGGCAGTTGTGAGTTTTATTGGAATTATAAAATTTTATTGGAATACTGGTCAAAGGGTGGAGTTTCCCACCAACCCCTCCCTTTATTTGTATTTGGGAAGGGATGAGTTGTGAATTACATTGGATGCGAGAGACTGTGGGATGTTTTAGAGGGCTGCCAGTGAGAGCCAGAGGTGTGTCTCCCCGGGGAGCTGTGGGTGACCGTGTCTTTAGCCGTGCTGCTGCCTGAGGGTGACCGTGTTTCGTGCCTGTTGTCCTGCAGCACGCCTGAAGCCACGCTTGGGCATTCCCGAGGCTGCTCTCCCGGGCGCTGTGCTGGTGCCCGGGCTGGGGCCGTGCCCGCTGCCCCGCGGGGCCGCGCTTCAGCACCACGGACAGGGCCGGCGGCTCCTCCCGTCCCTCCCGCGCTCGTTCCGCTCCCTGCAGCCGCCCGGCCTCTGACCCAGCTCCCTGCGGTGCTGGAGCCTTCCTTGACCTCCCAGCCCAGCCTGCGGTTTGCCCCCTGCCTCTTCTGCCCTTCTCTTGGAACAAACTCCTTCACCTTTCAGCCCCAGCCTGTGCTGTCCTGGCTGCAGCTTCAAGCTGTTTCAAGGCATGGGGTGGGAGCTTGCCTGTGGGGTGCCCAGGCTGGTTTCACTGCCAGCAGTGTCTTTTTTCTTCCATCTCACCTGCTGTGCAGCCAGCCTGCCCAGCTGCCTCTTTGACAGCTGCAATACCTGCAATATCCCTGGAAGTGTTCAAGGCCAGGCTGGATGGGTCTCTGAGCAGCCTGTCCTGGTGAAAGGGGTTTGGAACAATGTGATCTCCAAGGTCTCTTCCAACCCAACCCCCTCTAAGATTCTGTGGATACTAAGTTTCTGAGCTGCAGTGATTCCTGGCACTGACTGTGTTCTGCCGTGTGAATGGATTTGTTTTGCAGTACCACTACCCAGCTGCTGTCTGGGGGTTTCTCACATGAGTAGTTCTCTAGGACATCTGCCATCCAACCTTGCTGCAACCACAATCCGTGGGCTTTGGCTAAATGTTTGCTGTATCCAGTTGTGCGTGTTGTTAATTGTGGGTAATTTGCTGTCTCAGAATAATGAAGGAATGCCTGCTGCACTCTGAAGCACTCGGTGCTTTGTGGTGATTACTCTTTTCATTTGAAAATATTCCTCACAGTGACCAGCAAAAGATACTTCTTTTTAAGTACATACTGTATTGAGAAGAATGGGTAAAATGTAACTTTTGTGTGCAGACATCCCTGTTTATTTTGACAGAGTTAACTGTCAAAGGCAAAGCGTGTTTCTGCTTTTGGAGTGGTTGTAAGTGTGGAGTGCAGCAAGCAGGCTTCACTGGCTGGATTAAGTCACCACCAGTTCCCTGCTCCCCTCAGCCAAGCATTCCTTGGGCTGTCAGGAGGCACATCGTGCCACGGCTCAGGTGTGGCTGCAGGCCACGGCTCAGAGCACGATTCCTCCCTGTGTGCTCAGGTGCTGCAAACAGGTTTTTGGGCAGAGGTGCTCCTGTGCCCATGCTCATGTGTGTCCAAGGCACCTGCTGTCTCCCTGCTCCCCATGCCCACCCCATGGACACTGGGGGGAGGCAGCAGCCTGGCGTGAGGCAGGTCCTGCTCAGTGCTGTCTGTCTCCTAAGCTGACTGTTTTTCTTGTCATCTGACGAGGCATAGCTGGAGCATGTCAGCCTCACCTCCTGCTGCGGCCAGGAGGCTCCGCACAGCATGGGAGGTGGCAGCTGCCATCTCTGCTGGCTGATGGCATGGGCCCTTCAGTTCCCCCATGTGCACCTCCCTGTGCTGCCTCCCTGCCTGTCCCCAGCTCTGGTCCCTCGTGGTGCCCAGCTGCTGCTCCCAATGCTGGGGGTGCAGGTAGCTCTGTTCCTTGCCTAATGGCAGGCTTTCTTTTCATTAGCTGCTGTAAACACAGGGCTCTGGCAGCACCCTGCTTTTCAGAGCCCAGGAAGATCATTTTTCCTTTTATCTATAATTTAGTGAAGTGTCAAGCCACAGAAGTTTTAATGATAGTAAGCAGCAGAGGAAATTTATTTATTCGCTGCAAAGGTGGGTTTCATTCCAGGGCTGGCTTTTTTGCACTTCCCTCACAAGAAATGTTGGCTGCTCATGTAACCTTGCTCCCAGTGTGTTCAGGCTACCTTCCCTGAGAAGCTCAGCACTACAGTTCCTGCTTGGCTCAATGGCTTTCCAACCCCTCTCCCACGCATGACACTGGGACCAAGCAAACTGGGAAAGGAGAAGCAAGGAAAATATAGTGAGATGGGAGCATTCATGTGCTTGCTGAGGTGTAATGGGATTCACGAGTTTCCCATCTTCTTCCTGTTGCTGTGCATCTCTTACATCTGCTTCCCAGGCCAGCCTCTGTGATGGATTTGACTGCTGAGGAAAAGCAGGGAAGGGTTTTTTTTGGGATGACATGTAGTGCTTGCCTTCTGTCAGTCTATGAAGGTGCCAGTGCTGACTGGAGATAAAAAGTGGATTGGTGTCATGGGGAGGGACCAGGGCTTCTTCCTGAGGTTCAGGAAGGCAGAGAGTGGAACTCTGGGCTGGCCAAAGAGGAGCAGGGGATGGGATGAGTCTGTGTCAGGGACAGGGGCCAGGCTGGAGAGAGAAGGTTACAACAAGAGATTGGAGCAAAGAGTCTTTAGGGAAGAAATGGAGAGCGGAAAGGGGGATGGGGTGTAGGAGAGGTGACAGGGAAATGGATCTGGAGAGGAGGGGGAGGACTGACTGGGGTAGGGAAGAAGCACGTGTGTGTGGGAGATCTGCGGGTGGAAGCAAGTGTAAGGGAGAAATGGGTTTCCTAGGAAATACGTGGGAAATGTGCCTCTAAATTAACCAGAACCTTCCTCACCCCTTTCGATGTGGCTTTGGAGGCAATATTAGAATCTTCCTAATTATTTTTCTTGGACGAGTTTTGCTATCCTGATGATATTAATTATTCTTAAAGGTCAACAGCACTCACTTGAATCCCCTTCTGTTCTATCATGTAATCAGTTAATTAATTGGAAACCATTTAGCAGAGTCTGCTGAGAGCTTAGCCTGCCGTATGCCCTGTTGTTTTGCTATTGCTGGAGATATATATATAGTTTTGTATTTATACCCCTTCCTTCCTTCAGAGGTTCTGCAGAGCTCTTGGTACCATCCTAGTGCACCCCAGCCTCTGGGACTCCACCTTGAGTCAGGAAAATTGGGGCTCTGGCCCAGATGTTAGTTTTCTCTTTGCTAACCCCTTCGAGGTTATTCAAGGCTTATTGATTTCTGGGCATCCAAGTAGGTGGAGATATTTGAATTTTTTTTTTTTTTAATATAAATTTAATGCAAGAGCCCTCTAACAGCTGAGATCACAGTCCTCGTTCAGGAAGAAGAGGGAGGACCAGAACCTGTCCTGGAACATCTGTGCTCAATGAGCCGACATTGAGGCTCTTGTGTGGATCTTGTCCACCTCTCCCAGTGTGTGCCTGGACATTTGGAGTGACCTCCCAGATCTTGTCCACCTCTCCCAGTGTGTGCCTGGACATTTGGAGTGACCTCCCAGATCTTGTCCACCTCTCCCAGTGTGTGCCTGGACATTTGGAGTGACCTCCCAGCTGGGTGGTACCTCTGATGAGCACCTGTCCCTATTGCTTCAAGGATGTTCATAGTATAATTAAAGTTGGAAAAAAAACTCTAATATGATCAAAGTCCAATTACAGTGTACTCAGAGATGCTGGGAAATGCCCTGTGGGCATCGCTGTCCTTCCCATGCCATCCCCAAAGCTGTGCTTTGCCACAGCTCTGAGCTCTTCCCTCACGCAGGGCCATCGCGTTGGCTCTGGGTTCACTGGAAACCCGTGAGCAGGAGGCATTCCCCGGTTGTTCTCTGTTCCCAGCTTGAAGAACAATGCAGTTTGAAGCAAACAGGGTTGGATACACCCAGCCCCTTGCAGGAGCTGGCAGCTGGCAACCCTTGTCCTCAGCCAGCACTCATCTCCAGTATTACTTCTGCATGCCAAAGCAGAAGGAAAGCCACTGTACGGTAATATTTCAGTCTAATGGATCTGGAATTGCTGCAGTTTGGGACAGAGGAGATGAGGTAGGGGCAGTGAAGCCCTGAGGACCTTTTGGCTGCAGGAGGGCAGCTATGGGCGAAGGCTGTTGCCTGTTGCAAGTTGGTTTTTCTTTTCCTTGAGCAGAAGACTGGCCAATTCTGTGGATGCTGCTGGACTCTGCCCTGCAGGGAAGCTGGCAGGCAAAGGGAAAGCAACTGCAGGGCTGACCCAGCTTTTAACCTTTCCTCAAGTCCTCTGAGAGTCCAGATGTCTTTGGAGAAGAGAAATGGAAACTGCACACAAGGGCGAGATGAGTGTAGTGCAGAGGGCCAGATCCCTGCATCTGCTCTGCCTCGAAGCACAGGGGACAGTGTGACCCGCATCTGGTGACGCCTTCCCATCTGTACCGTGGGCTGAACTGAAACTGTGAGCAGCAATCAACTCTGAGGGGTGATTTGTCTCTGAACAAAGCTTTGTGCAGCTGGGAGATGCCTCAGAAGAGATGACTTGGAGGGTGTGCAAGTGTCATTGGGTAGGAGATGGCCTTTAAAATAAATGCTGGGTTGAAGGCAGCAGCAGGACGTGGCTGCTGCACTGCAGAGGCACTGTGGGAGGAGAGGTGTGGGGCAAATGTGCTGCTGTGGGAGCCCCGTGACAGAGGTGTGGTGCCTTAATGCCTTCCCACTTGCTCTGCAGCTTTTGTTTTTTAATGTTTTTGTTTAAAGAACAATGCAGGAGGCCAGCCCCTTCTGCCTCCCTCAGCCCTGTTTTGGTGTGAGTTTGAAAATCAGAGACCTGCAACTGAGAAATGCAGAGGGCTTGGTGGCTCCTTGCTCCAGTACCACACCTCCAGGAGCAGTGGTGTGCATGTGGAATGGCAGGATGTCTTCTTATGTGTCACCCACCATGGTGCCTCTCTCCTCTCTGGTGCAGGGTACTCTGAGTTTGGGAAATTATTGCAGATTCTGACTCTAGCCCTAGAACAAGAAATAATTTGTGGGGAGTGAGATGATTGTCATGACACATGCCTTACAAGGTACAGGACTGAACCTGTGGACTGGAGAAAGGATATAGTTTTGCTGCCCAAGCACACAAAGGAAGATTGAACCTTGAAGACTTTTTGGTTCTGCTATGTTTGGGGTCAGAAAAGCCCTGGGGGTTGCTGGGTTGTTGCTTGAGGAGCAGAACTGAGCTGTAGGTAATGCCAGACCATGGCTGAGGACCTCTGTTAATTGTCTCACTCCTCCACAGCACCAATATATGTGTCCTGGTGCTGAGCCTGCACAGGGAGCAAATCCAGGAGAACTCCTGGCAGCGATGAAGTCTCAGGCTGACCAGTCTAATGGCACATCCTGTTCTGCTCACTCTGCTTTCCGGGTATGCGAGGCTTGCACGCACTTGGCAGTGCCCAGTCCTTTTCCAGGCTGTCTCAAACGTGTCCTGCTGGGACTTGGTGCTGGCTGAGCTATTGGAGATTCCAGTCGAGTCTAGTATTTGCAGAGCCTGATTAGTGGGGAGGCCTGTCCTGCCACAGCTTCTGGGACTTGTTGGGGTAATTTTAGCACATTCATTAAGGGAGGACAGTACATTTTTTCCCCTAATGAACAAAGCTGCTTACTAAACAGGAAGAGGAGGGAGGGGGAAGGGGAAGGCAGGGAGGGTGATGGGGAGTGTAACAGTGCTTTTAGAGGTCATTGGAGTTATCTGGCAGGGATAAGCAAGCCTGAATGGAGCTGCCCCTATAGCAGCATGTGAGGCTGTGACATTCTCCTCTCCTGTGGCCACCAGCACCCAGCTAAGGCTGCAGTGAGCTGTGAGATGATGGGAGGCACCTGTTGTGCCCAAATAGCAAGGGAGTCACATGCAGTGCCACCAGCATATCCAGCACTGGGGACCACAGCTGAGGATGTGCATCTCTCCTCACATTGCTGCCAGGCACTGGCTCATGCTCCCTTAGCCCCAGCTGCTCTGGGAAGTTAATCCCTCCCAGTCAGGATTTTCATAGTGGCACCATGTTATTAAAATGTGTGAAAAACTTCTCCCATGCAGAAATAAATGTGTCAGCTTGGAAACAAGGGCAAGTGGAGGATGGAGCTGCGTGGAGGAGGGACAGGTGCACAGGGTCCCTCCCCAGCAGCAGCGTTTCTGCCATTGCGTTGAGCTGAACTGCATAAAATAACTTACAGTTTAATTACAGGGGCTCCTGCTTGTTGGTGTCATTAATGAGGCAACTGGCTTAATTTAGCTGAATAAAAATGGCTTTAATAGTGGAAACACTTCTGGCTGCTGGGTAATTAAGGGAAAAGAAAAAAATGCTGTCTCCTCTTGCATTAAAGTCCACTTGTTCTGGTCTGCATGGATCTGAACCCCTCTTTGTTCCACCTTCACCCATCCCTTTTTTAACCCCAGGAGCTCGTTCAGGACTCCATGGGGCACTCCACGGCCCCATCTGTCACTCATGCTGTGACAAAATGGCAAAGGTCACCTCCCCTCCTTGTCGGCCCAGCAGGGTCTTGGCAGTGCCTGCGGGAGCCGTGGGTGAGTGTGCGGGACACGACGTGTTCCCCCCTGAAATGGAGGAGGAGGATGGAGGGAGAGAGCAGGAACTGGGATTTAGCTGTCACTCCATGGTAACAGCCTGCAGAGAGGTGCTGCTGGGACAGGAGTAGGCGCCTTGGGAGCACAGCTGCTGCAGCAGGAGGGCTGTGCAGTGGAGTTGAGCCTGAGCCAGGGGTGGGTTGGGTGGTTCTGCCCTGGACCTGGTCCAGGTGAGCTCTCTCCAACCCCCTCTCCCTACGCAACTCCTTTTGGAGGCAAAAAGCACCCTGGCAGCTACTTCTAGAGGCTGTCTCCATGGAAAAGAGCATCTTGTGAGTGATGGAGAAAATGTCCCATGGCAAGGAAGCACTTTGAATATGTTCCAGGAGTGCTGATGGCAGATCTGTCCTGGGAGAGACAGGCTCCTGTTCATTGCTGAGAAAAATGCAGGGAAGGCATTTTGCTTCCTTCTGCCTGTGTTTCCTTGATGTGTAATGTGCTGTATTTTGTTACAGGTGGAACTGATGCATAGGCTGTTATAAAGGTTGTCTGGCACACTGCTACAGGACTGCTTCCACTTTCCTATAATTCTGCCAGATTTTAATCGCTCAGACTGAAGTTTTCTGTTTTGGGTATCTGCTCCTGGCTGATTCTATTTTTTCTTATTTCTTTCTAGCTTCACATAAGTGCTTTCTCAAATGTTTGAAGTGGTAGAAGGGAGGTTGGGAAAAAGCTGTTTTGTTCAAGCTAGAAAAATGCTGGTGATGCTGCTGTTACAGAACATTTGCATCCTCCTTTTGTGGAAGGAAAGAAATCTTGTCAAAGGGCAGATTTTGCTTGGAAGACTTGGTTTTGCTCAGGGACATTTTAGGTCAGCAGAATAGCTCTTGGTCCAGTTGGAGGGGAGAAGTTTTGCAAAGGATGTTCAGGAATGAGTAAGGGAGAGGAGTATCAGCTCTTCTTGGGACACTGATGTTGGTGTGGGAGGGTGTAAAAGTGGGGATGATCATAGGAAATTTGGGCATGGATAAGGAAATTGAGGCTAAGAAATACTTGGGAGTAGTTGGAGAGCAATGAGTAGTGCGATTCAGCCAGCTAGGAGGGAGAAGGAAATGGGTTAGGGAGGAGAGAAGCTGGCACTGCCCAACCACAGCATTGGATGATGGGGTTCTTGTCACGCCTGTAACAGGGATTTGGAGGTGGCAACAGGCTTGGAAATGCTGCAGGAAGGCAGAATGGGCCTTTGAGAGGCCTTGATTTGGAGCTGTGAGAGGACTAGTTCTGGATGTGAGTACCTTGATTTTCCCCAAACCTCCCCATTTATGCTGTACAGAACACTGGGAAACTTGGTGTGTGCAGCTGAGGTTTGTGACTGTGAGGAACCTTGCAAACACCAAACAGGAGTTACAAAGTGCTGGAGCTCAGAGCCTTACCTGTGGAGCCATAATCTAATCTCCTTCTGTGCATGCACTGTGATTCCATCTCTAATTACAGAATCACATGCTCCCTTCCCCAGGAAACCTGTCCCATCCAGCATGTGGGATGGATCTGTTCTGGGGAGAAATCACTGCTGTGCAGTGAAGTTTCTCTGGAGGAGCTCTATTTTCTGCAGCACAAGTCAGTAGCTGTACCCTTTTGTATGTGGAATCCCAGTGCTGGCATCTCTGACCTTTGGAGTTTTTGTGACCGAAGTGGTGTATTTTTAATGTGTGTTTGTGTGCAGCTCCTTTCGGTCTCTGTGCTGAGGTCTGTCTCTGAGCCTGAGGAAGGACCTTTGTGATGTTTTGGAGTACCCAAGGTGTCTGTTTCCAGTGACAGACGTGCTCCTCCCTGTGTGTGTCCAGGCTGATCTGAAATGGAGCCGTGGGTGTGTGTCCCCCTGACCAGCCCTGCAGAAGTTGATGGTCAGGTCAGATCAAACCCTGGCTTTGCCCTTTAAGAACAAAGTCTCTGACCAGATGTGTGCAAGGGAAGAGCCATCTTCTCTGTCCCTAATGCTTGCTGTGGGTTATTGTCTGGGGAGGGAGGAGGAGGTAGGAGTTGGTTTCCAGGCACTGTGGGAGTTGAGAAGCGGAGCACATCTGCCTGGCAAAGCCCCTTGCATTAGTGAGGATGTATCCTTTCTCCATCTCTGTGTCCTAAATTGTAATAACACGATCATGCTATTTTTGATTCCCTTATTTGCGTGGAAAGCCTGTTGTTTTTTCTCTTCTCTTTCAGAATCCAATTTTCTCTTGACATTTCTGCCTAATGTAGCAAAACATGACCTTTGAGAAAGGACATTCCAGCGAGATTCACTCCCTCCTCTGCATTTCTGCCTCTCTCCCACATCTTGCTGTCTCTCATGCATCCCCTTTACGCTTCCTTCTTCTCCCTGGGCTGGGGGAGGGAGTTTACTGTCTCACTTTTCAGTAACAGTGAGTTGCTCCTTCCCCTCCCACTTTTCATCTGTCTTTGCAAAATTTCCAGGTGGTCAGTGCTCTGGGGTGGATAAAGGAGGGAGTCTTGTAATATTTTTCTTCCCCCCTGCTTAGCTTTACCTGCCATTTTTGCCACCTTTATCAGAGGCTGGAAGCAGTTTGTCTACAGACGTGGGAATGGTGGGATCACAGTCATGTGAAATGAGGTACCTGTGGTTTGCTGTGGTTCCCACAGCGGGATAGTCTGATGTGAAGCAGAGCCAGAATTTAAAAAGGCAGCACTGTGCCATCATTGTGTTTGGGCTTGTTCTCGTGCCAGGCTCGTGGAGAGCCTTTGGGACAATGCTTTGCTTTGTGAGCAGCTTCCCCACTCCTAATTGCAGAGTTCTACGCAGGTGGGACAGGACCAGAATTGCTTTTCCCTTGCTGAAACCCAATGTAAGGGAAGAAATGAATCTGCCATCCCAAATCCTCGTGCATCAGACCTGTGCCAGCAGGAGCCATTCAGGAGTTTGCTCTCTTGGTTTTAGCACTTATTTGCAAATCAAATGGGGTTTGGGGGCTGAGCCCTGCACAACTGGACTGCCTTGGGTCATACCTCCTATTTGGCCATCCCAGAGCTGAATGAACCTCAGGTGATTGATGCCTCTGTTGAGCTGAGGCAGAGGGGCTGCCCTGCCTGCCTGTGGCTCACAGCAGGGATGGATTTGGTGAAGGATGGATTTGGTGAGGCAGCACCTCCTGTGTGATCTGGAGGCCAGCAAAGAGATTGGACATTTGTGGTTCTCCCAGAACTTGTGATCACCTGTTCCTCTGCTCACTCACCCATGGGTTGGTCACTTGGTTGGTGGCTCTCAGGCTGATCAGGTGTCCCTGGGAAGGCTGGCCAGAACAGAACGTGTTTCATTACCATCCTTTTGGGCTGTTAGAAACCAGGGGCTGTTCTCCTTCTGCTCACCCTGCTCCAGACACATTTCTTCCTCTTGTTTTTATTAATTCAGTTCCTTTTACATTCTTTCATCCTCTCTGGCTTTCAGCTAAAGAGAAGATGTCTGCTGGGTTGCAAAGCTCTCCCAGGTAGATGAGATTTATGTTTTTGCAAGTTTGGGCAGATGGAGAGAGGGATGGGGAGCTGTTGGCTGCTGTAGCAGGGGTACCCCTGGGTGCAAGCAGCACACAGCCATTCTGGGACACCTGGAATGCACAGCTACTGCAGATCATATGATAACACCTTGGGTAATCATCGTGCTGTCATTTGAACCTGGCTGTTACTATTTTTAACGTGAGGTTTGTGCTTAATTTTTTGTTCAAGTTCTGAAATTAGACTTGTTCTTTTTGCTTATGGTTGGTTGAACTCCAGATTCATGGGCAAGAATCAGACATTGGATTTTTTTTTTTCCTTAACATTGCATCAGGATATAAATCGTTTTTCCCCATTTAAAAAGAAAAAAAAAAAAAGAGAAACTTTAATTTGAGTTTGTCCTCATTAAAATCTCTCATTATGGAATCTGAACTTGGTTTCTAAACTGCTTGACAGCCTCCCCATCGAGGAGCTCTGTGGAGGTGGTAGGGCCATGTGCAGGAAGAATTATTTACAGTGACTACTTTATATTTTTTTCTTTCCCTTAATTTTCAGAGACCTCTCCGGGAACCGGCTCACCACTCTGTCATGGCAACTCTTCCAGACACTGCGACTCTTTGAACTGTAAGTCCCACCCTGGGGGTATCTCCTGGGAAAAGACAGGAGTCTGAGAGGAGGAACGATTTCCAAATAGAGTTATTTTGAAGCCAGCAAATAATTACCTAAAACTCCAGTGGGCAGCAACATCCTTGGGAAGCTTTCCTGGGTATGGGAGCACCAGAGCAGAACTGCTTCTCTTTTAACTTCACAGCAGCTGGCTAATTAATGTCGGGATGATGAACAAGTCATGCTTGGAGTAGTAAATGGTTGACTAACTCTGGGAGCGCATTAGAAATACTTACTAGGCCAGATTTTGAGTGAATCTCTTCAAACACTTGCTCTCATCTGTCGCAGGGTAGGGCTAACTGCTCTTCTTTAGTTGGTGCACATGCTTTACGGGACACCCCTGCTTTTTAGGCCCATGATTCTCTTTCTCTCTAGCAATGGAGACACCTCCCAGCTCTGATGTGGGAGATGATGAGATAGTTGTGTCTCCTGGGGCACTGGTGGCCTTCAGCCTGCTGAATTATTGATAGAGCATTCAGCATCGTGCTTGAAGAATAAGTGGACACGAAATCAATGGAACGTTGCCCTGATGACCTGTTTTGTTGAATTTTAGGAATAGTTGTTTGGTGGGTATAAAAAAATATATATGTAGGATTTGTCCCAGAGGATCCTGGGAAGCTCCATTCATCCTCACTGATGATCAATAGAGCTGTAAGCTAGAAGTGACTTATGAAAGAATAAAGACAGTCTTTCAAGTGGGAGTAAGTGTGTTATCACTGGTGTTACTGCAGTGTATTTTATTTCTGTCAAATTGTTAAATGAAAAATACTAATAGTGATATTAGAAAATGGAGAAACGCCCTTCTAATGGGGAAATTTGGCTTGCAGAGCTAAAATGCTGAATTCAGAATTTGTCTCCTTGCTGATTACAGCTCTAAATATTTTTCAAGCCTGGCTCGGGTTTCAAGTTTAATAGCATGAGTCATTTGTATTCTTAGACCTTTACTTATTGTCATTGCACTGTCTGGCAAAACTCAGATTGATGGTTGTTACCCAAGAGAGACCCAAGTGTGGAAGAGCAAATGGGACTGCAGTCCTGAGCTGGAGGCACTCGCAGGGCCTGGGGTAATGGTGAGCCTGCAGATTAATGGGAATACTTCCAAAGGGGCTCGTTTTTATGTGCTTTTGCTTCATTTGGTCATATTTTGTTTCTTCAGGCACATCCCAGGTCTGCCAGCTCCAGCTGGGCTCAAAAGACCAGTGCCCAGCACAAAGGGAATTGAGAAGCTGCTTTTTGGGCAGCAAAGGGTATTTCACCTGATGAATACATCTGTGCTGTCCTGATATGATGATCCTGGCAGGGAGTTGTGCTTGGGGTGGCTTTGGATGTTGTCAGCAGAGTCACTTGGGGCCAGCACTCTGCAGCTTGGCAAGCAGGAAGGAGCTGAATTACTTGGCTCCAGTTGGAGCTGTGCTCAGAGAAGCTTTCTTGGAGATAACAAACCCCAATGAACCAAAGAAGTGCACAAAGAAATGCGGGAGATCACAGGGCTGGTTGGTAGGAAGCCATGGGGGGGGTGGGAAAGCAGAACTGATATTGTGTGTGTTGTTCGTGGTGTCCCACAGGGAGGCTTGGCATCGTGTGGGGCAGGAGCCTCAGCTGAACCTCTCCTGCTCCAGGCTGTGAAAGGGGTCTTGGCAAACAACCTCTGGCACCAGCTCCAGTGAGCAATTTAGACCTACAAATGTGCCTACCCACAGGGACTGCCTTGCTATTGGCTGGGCTGGACTAAGAGCCTGGGCAAGTTCATTTTTTCTAAAGAATTGCTTTAGGTGCTTTCTGACAAATGTTCCCCTCTGAGTAACTAAGGACCCTTCATCCACATAAGCACGGCTAGGATGGAGATTACCACAATAATGTGGTGAAGCTGTTCCACAAACACAACAGGAGAAGGATATTTTATTGGATGTCCACTGGGATGTCAGTTTCTAAGGGGCAGGGGGATGTGCCTGCAGCGTCCTTCCTGGGTCCATGCTGAACCTTGGAATTGTTGGAAAGAAGGCAACACAGAGGTGTAGCCTGAGCTATGGGCTCTGAATAATCATTCACATAAAGATGTTGGAAATTAAGGTAAACTCAGTTATCTGCTGTGAGGGGGTTGTGGTCCTGACTGCTAGAATGATGGGACCTGTTGGTGAAGAAGAGCGGATCTCCAAGTTGGGGAGAAATTACTAATGGATCCACAAAAGTGGGAAATACTGTATTTTCTTTTTTTTTAGAAATGCAGAGGATGGGTGAGTAAGAGACAGTTTTTTGGCACACTGAGCTCCAAGGAGGCTTCCAGAACCTGGGAAGGAGACGGAATACATGGCCCACATAAAGCGAGTGTGAAACACTGGTGAAAGCTAGAAAGGGAGTTGCAGATTGACATCAGGCAAGGACTTGAAATTGAGCCCAAAACTCTCTGGAAAGGAAGAAGGTGGTGAGCAGCAGAGGCTGATGCAGAGCCAGCTATCCTGAGGAAGACTGAGCAGCAGCATTTGTGCACAGCAGTGGAGAGGCCAGAAGACTCCAGCGACACAGAGAAGCTGGCCAGAGTCTCTTCTCCAGAGGGCTATGTCTGTGTGGAGGGTTGGTGGAACAAGTGGGTGCAGAGGCTCACCAGAGATGCCTTATACTGAATTCCAGTGCCCCTGTGCTATCAGGAAATCATGGGTCCAGAGGAAGGAAAGTCATCCAAGCCAAAACCGTGACTTTACAACGAGGCAGCTCGGAGCAGTGGAGCATGTGGTGAGGGAAGCAGTGGGAGGATTGTCTCCAGGAGACTGTTGGGACGAGAGGAACTACACCTGAGTGTGACATGGAGATTGCCAGGGAACACGAGACCTGACAAAGCCACTCACAGTGAACAATGAGGAGTAAAGATCAGAAGAGTACTGGGCAGGTGGATGGCAACCTGGGGCTTGAAATTGCTGCTTGGCTGCATCCAAGGCGTTGCAGCCTCATGAACGCGGTAATGCTTTAAAGAAGAATTTCTTGTTCAACAGAGCTGAGATTTTTCCCTGCTGACTCACTGAAGAAAGGATGGCAAAAATGAGGCACACTTCCAGAGAGTATTATCTCTTGCTCGTTCTGGCCAGAAACAAGACTTGGAATTGTTTCCAGTAACTCCAGCCCTAATTCCCATGGCATGGGCTGACCTTGACCAGCAGGGCTCAGGCTAATGAGTGCACAACTCTCCTAAGTCTGAAGCTGAGTGTGTGCAGGGAAGCATCTGACACAAGCAACAGCTCAAAAATGTTGGACTTAGAGCCTTTCTTATCCAGAAGTCACAGCTGGTTTCCTCTGTCATGTCCTTGGCTTCCTTTGTCATATCCTCAGAGAGCTTAGAGCTGACATTTCAAGAAATTCCTTCCCGGAAAGACCTAAGACTCTGGATCCAATTACGTCTTTGGTTGTATAAAACCTTGGAGTCCTGAACATCTTGCTGCTCTGCCCGACCCATCAGCATTTCTAATATCTGCAGTCCCTGCCAAGTTGCCCTGCAGTACATTTCTGCAATGCTACAGCAAGAGGCTTTGGTGGGGATGGGGCACAGCAGCATTTCTGTTAATGTTATGAGTCCAACTTAACATGGTCCGTGCCTCCAGCTTTGAAAGTTGTCACCACTGGTAGTCCCAGTAATAGAGCTGTGGCCAGAGAGTGGCTCTGCTCTCTGTATTAGCTGAGCCAGCTGTCAGACAGCACACACCACTCCCTGTCCCAATCCTTCCCTTTCTATCCCAGACCCTTCTGGCAGGGGTTCAGAAATAGCAGTTTTGGTTGGACCACCAAGAGAAACCCTGGTTCTGGGAAATTAATAGGAATAAAAGAATTAGATTTTGTTCTCTCTCTGCTGCGTGCTCTTTGCTTCTCAAGCTTAGGGAAGTGGCCTCAGTCCCAAGGTAGGAAGAGCATTTTAATTGTAAGAGCATGAAACCTTGGCGGGAATTTTATGTGAATTGAAACAGACAGGAGAAGTGTGGCAAGGATCTCTGCTGCCCTCTGAGAGGTTTTAGCTGCAGACAGCTTTGCTTTAGCTGATGAGTGGGGAGGCATGGGACAGGGCATGTGTCTCATTTAGCTGCCTAGTCTGGAAAAAAACTGCTTGTGTGTGTGAAGTTCCTGTCTGTTCCAGAACACATTGGAGTGTTGATGGCATCTGTCTCCCACACTGGTCCACCCTGGTGAAGGCTGTCCAGGCAGTTTTGGGAGACAGTGGGTGCAGCTCTCTGCAGGGAGCAAAGCTGGGCTCAACCAGGCACCAGCAGTATCAGTATTGTTGACAAGTTGACTTGATGCCTGCAGGGGTCTAGGGTTTCAGTTTTGATGGGTCATTGTCCCATCAAATGGCAGCTCATGGCATGATTCCCACAATTTTCCTCTTTCCCAAACATAGTGTGCCTGTTTAGGGAAGGGTTTATGCCCTGAGTACACCCTACTATCACTCTCTGCTTGTGGTGCTGGTGGATGTCTCAGGTGCAGGTTCAGTCCCTTTTTGGATGAACTCCTTGAGTGACAGGGCAGCTCTGCTTGTGCAGAGAGCCCAGCTCCCTTGCAGCTGTGATATTTGCTATTTCTCACAGGCATTTTCTGTTTTAAGGAGGGCTGGAGAAGGTGTGGGGGTGTGCACAGCTCCTGAGTGCCTGCAGCCAAGCACAACTTGGCAACAATTTCAGCCTGCGTGCAAAAATGCCCTTTGGGTTTGTTTGTTCATTCCAGGAGTAAGTTGTGTTGGATGTGTCCCGCAAAAGGCCCCTTGCCTTAATTCTCACTGGGGTGCTGCTGCACCCTTGGTCTGCAGCACGTGGCAGTGTGCTCTGGTCCAACAATGTGTTTTGTCCAAAGGGCACCCTGTGGCCCCCAAGGTGCTTCTTCTTGCAGGAAGAGAAGGTGCATTTATGTCCACAAGCAGAGGGTTGTAGGTAGTGGAGGTGTGTTACAGAAGAGTGAGAGGAAGAGTTGAAAGCAGCTGCATCTCCTAATGGTCCCTGCAAGGGAAGGGGTCTGAGGAGAGAATTGAAAGTCCAGGTTTTTGGGTGGGTTTAGGATAATGTGAGTGTGGAATTCCCTATGCACCTCTCTGGGGGGCTGGCTGGCATGGCAAGGCAGGCACCAGGCAAGGAGGAAAGGATATTTTCTGTATGTTAGGACTGCTTTAGCAATGCATGTTAGGGACAATAGGTGCACACATGTACCCTTTCTATCCGAAGAGCTGTGCCAGCTGCCCATGGCACTCAGCACATCCAGCCCCTGATGGGAGTTAATTTGTGCAAAAGCCCCTCTGGGGGTCTTGATTAGAGCGAGTTACACTGCTGGTGTTGGGGCAGGCTGTGGGGAAGTTCTGCCCTGAAGCTCCTGGCTCCTGTATTATTCATGGCCCTTCATGAATTAACAATGGGCCGGGAAAGCTGCTGTCTATTACTTACAGAGCTGCCCTTAAGTGCTAGGACAGCAGCTCTCCCAGCAGCCTCGTTTTGTGAGGATATTTGCAGCAGAGCAGAATTTCTCCCCCATTGCATCTGAGCTCCCCCAGCTCCCTGCCAGGTCCCAGGGTACATCCCCAGTTACCTGACCTGCCCTTACCCACTTGCCACCCCATGTCCTATTGGCATCAGTAATTCTGGGGCTCCTGAGAGGGAGATTCATGGCTGTGTAGAAGAGGATGTAAAGCCTGTGCAAAGCTCTGGCAGTACCTGTCAGAGCACGCAGGGAGTGTCTCATCACTCAAATCACTGTGCTAATCTGCTCTGGTCTGTTAAATTTAGTGCTTTGGCCTTTGAGTTGCTTGTCTGAGCCTTGTACCTGTGTCACAGAGGTTTATGTGCTTTTGGTGGGAAAGAAATGAACTAATGAAAAGCCACAGAGTGAAGCTTAACTCAGTGTTTGCTCTGAAAAAAAAGGTCAGATGACATCTTGATGTATTTGAAAATGCAAAGTGGCATCATCAGGGTTCTGATTAAGGAACCCTGGGTGCTACCAGAAGACCCCTTCAGTTCTTCCTTTTGCAGCACTGTATTGACAAAACAGCAGCTGCAGATGTTTGGAAGGTTGTTTCCAAATCCTGTTAGTCGGTGAAATTAATTTTGTAAAAGCAAGCATGAATTTTGCAGTAACATGTGGTACAGAGCAGGAAAAAAGCTTTCCCCTGTATGATGGGGGGATCTAGATATCACATGAAACAATGGTTTGACCTTTGGAGGTACCCTTCTGCTTCGGGGGGTGACTGAGCTTATCTTTGGCATTACTGGCTCTACTGATCCCAACTTTCTTTGCTTTACAGTTGTATGGGGCGATATTTTGTTTGTTCAGGTTGTAACTCCTAGCTTTGCTCAAATTATTGCAGCCAGCCTTGGTAGCTCAGTCCTGACTGAGCACTGGGCTATTCTCCCTGCTGGGACTTGGCCTTCTTTCATGCCCACAGACAACTGCAGAGCTTTAAAAATGTAAATGAAATGGTTAATAGGTTGGAAAATCAATTATAATAAACATTCCTGGTATATAAACTATGTGTAAGTGTGGTTTAAATGAAGTACATTAAAGGCAGTGCTTTTCTCCATTTCTCCTGGCCAGGTCAGCAGGGTCTCAGTACAGTGCTGATTGATTTGATTAAAATGCATGTTCCCCTGCACATTAGCTTGTGTTCTGGGTCACCAGGAACCTGTGTTTGAACAAGGAACTTGGGAGAAGGGCTGCCAGCTTCTCTGAGTGCTTGTGGGGACTGTGCTTTGCCCAGCAGAGTCTAGGACCACTGCTGAAGCGGGATTTGAAGGTGTAAATCAATATTTTAGGGCAGTAGAGAGCTGTCTGCTCCTTTGCTGAGGGTGACTCCTTTGGGTGTCTGGGTGACAGTGGGGCCAAGCCACAGCACTGCAGATCTTGTGGTGAGAGACAGTGACTGCGTCTGTGTGCTGCCCTGGGAGATGCAAAACCTTGTGTGCACTCATGAAGGAGACTGTGAGAACGCATGGATGTGTGACTGTGGCAGGGACAGCAATAATAAGTGCCAGAAGACCCCAGGTGGATAACGCAGAGAAAGTTCTACTTTAGCTCTTACACATGCATGGTGGCTGTCCTCCTTGGGGGTCCCAGAGCCAGGTGACAGCTCTGCTCATCCTTCCCCATCCCACCATCCTCTCTCACCTCTCTCTGCCCGCAGGAGACTAGAGAGGAACCTTTTTAACTGCAGCTGCGACATCCGCTGGATCCAGCTCTGGCAGGAGAAGAGCGAGGCAAACCTGCAGTACCAGGATCTCTACTGCATGACCATGGATGCAGCCATCATCACTTTGAAGGAGATGAACATCACCCAGTGTGGTAAGGATCCCTGGGCTGGACACGAGGGAGGCCAGGAGGAATTCCTGTCCAATCCAGCACCTCAGGTTCAGGAACATGATGTAGCAGGATCTTACCATGTGGTTGAGAACAAGGAGGTTGAAGCTGGCTGGGATAGTTTGTAGATTAAAAATAGAATATCTGGGTAAATGTGAGGCTGCTATTAATGTGCATATGAAAGATATTGGGTGATTTGGGGCATTTTTTTCACTGCAATGCTGCTGCTTGTCAAAGTGTCTGTAGTGAGTCTGTGTGATGTCTTGAAAAGAGCTGTTTCATGTAGATTTTCCTGTGCCTAACGAATCCTAGAAGCAGCATATTGTTAAAAGACCCTGACACAGAATCTTTTATAATTACTCTTAGGAAATACATGTCTCTATTCATTTTCTTTTGTTTTATTTTTCAATTGAAATCCCATATCTGTAGGGAAGAGCCAGAAGTGACTTTATATCTCTTTCTATTTCCTGCTGATGTTTAAAAGAGTCCAGCGGCCCCAGGAGCAACATGAGGCATGTTCAATAGTTATCCCTTTTTCCTTCACCTTGTTCACACATCAACTGCCTGTTTGGTGTCAGGTTTTGCTCTGCTATTGCTATTACTGGAAAGCATCCCTTGCAGAGTAAGGAAAAAGAGATGTACCTTCCACAGAGCAATTAAATTGTCTGTACACAAGCAGCTGTCAAACTCACAAGCTGAAAAAAGGAGGAAAACCAGATTTTTTTTTTTAATATAATCATCCTCTGTACTAGGGATTTGGGCTTGTTACTTGTAGCAGTAGTAGACAAACAGCACACACGTTTGAATTTGCATGACTTGGTTTTTTTGTTGTTTTGTTGGTTAGGTTTTTTTTTTTTCCAAGTTCACCCTGTCCCTTTAAGCTCTGGAAATTGGCCAAAATGTGCCTTTGTGTGGATGAACTAAAAAGATTTGAGAGTGCTGTAATTTCCGCCCCACATGGGATGAATAAGCCGCAAGGATTAAACAGCAACCAAAAAAAATCCTTAGGGATCAGGGACAAGAGGAGAGATGGCTCCATCAGTGGTGGCATTAGACTGCAGGGGACAGCAGGGTGCTGATTTGGGAGCAAAAATGTGCTGGTGTGCAGCGTAAGCATCTCCTCTGACCATGCAAACTCCTGGAAGGGTAGGGAGCCACAGTGGTCTGCTTTCCTCAAGAAGAATCTTTCTGTTCAAGCTTTAAGACTCCAGGGATGTTGATTTATCCTTGTCCTTTGTGCTGAGGGCAGGCATGGCTAGGTGTGGCCATGTTTGATACCAGCTCAGCCTGGAGAAGACCATACATTGTCCTTCCCATCTCCCTCTCCACTATTCCTGCCACCTATGCAGCTTTGCCAGGTTTTGACTGCTGCTTGCTTTCTTCTGACATCACCCTAATCAGTACAATGCTCCTTCCTTCCTGCTGCCACTCTCTGATGGCCATGAAAGGGTGTGTGTGTCCTCATCCATGACTTTGCCTTGGCACGATGGATGCTGCTGCTCTCTGGTGGGATGGGACCACTGGTCAGTTCCTCCTGCCCTGCTTACTCAATTTGCCTCTGAAAACTTCCCCTATTCAAGAAGACTCTTTGGCCTTCTTGCAACCAGCACTGTCTTGTTTCACATCACAAGGATATTTGGTACCTGTGGCAGCAAGCAAGGGACTGGTGTAAATCAGAGCCACCATAAATCAGTGAATCCCTCTGCTACCACCGAGGAAGAACAAGGGCACCTTCTATTAGGAGAGCTGCAGTTAATATGAGGACACATCCTTGGTCATCTTTTCTTGATTGTTATAAATTAGAGGGACACTTTCTTCACCTGGAATGCTGAGTGCTCTGTGCCTTGTCTCTGGGGGTGGAGATGCCTTGGATCCTCTCCCAGTACAAACAGTTTTCTCATCCCAGGTGACTGCCCTCGTGAGCAGCTTCTGTGGGAGTAGAGAGATGGGTATGAGGGTTGTGTGAGAGGAAGAGTGGCCAGAACTGGACAGCAGCTTTTGGATTCAAAGCTAATGAGAGGGTCTGCTCAGCTGGCACATCTCTAGTGCCCGCATTTTCCCCTGTCTCCAACACCCCTCCTTTTCTTGGTAGGGCAAGGCCATTCTGTTGCCTCATGCTACTCATCTCGGGGTGCTGGAGGCTGATTTGGAAAGCAGCTTGGTGGGATCTGGGTCCACACACTTCCTGTGGCTGGCTGTAGAAAATTCTGCCCCACACCTGAGCAGTTTTTTTTTGGCTCCTCTAGACCTCCCCGAGATCAGTGTGAGCCACGTGAACCTGACGGTGCGGGAAGGGGAGAACGCCGTCATCACCTGCAATGGCTCAGGATCGCCGCTGCCGGACGTGGACTGGACAGTGGCTGAACTCCACTCCATCAACACCCACCAGGTAGGGGCTGCGACACCTCAGTGCTGCCTGTGCCCAGTGTGGCAAGAGCAAAGTGACCCCCACGGTTTCCCAGGTCCGTGCATGCAGGGCAGAGAGTCAGGTAGATGGTATGAGAAAAGAGAAATTGTTGTATCCAAAGGAAAGCTGAAGCCATGCTCTATCCACGTGAGAAGCTGGGGGCTTCCAGAAGGGAGCAAAACATTTCCTCTGTATGGCCAGAAAGTGAAGATGAGAGAGCCTCAGTGCTCCCTGATTGAATTAACTCATGTGTCCTCTGATGGAACTCCAGTGAAACTACCTGTTTGCAACAGCTATAGTAAGATTTTCTAGAGGCTGGCTGTGTTTATCAGTGCTACAAGGCCATGGCTCTCCCCTTCCTTGTATTTCGTCTTACAAGATGTGGTGTGTTTGATCAGGTGAGGAAATACCTCCCTTCACCCAGATCCCAGGTGTCTTTGGATTTTGGAGACCTCCTCACACAAAAACTGTCATCCTCCTTTTCTGGGGGTGGTAGAGGGGAGGAAAGGGGCCACCAGATACCAATTTTTGTCTGTATTTCTCTCTGGGTTTTTTAGACCAACCTCAACTGGACCAATGTTCATGCCATCAACTTGACCTTGGTGAATGTCACCAGCGAGGACAATGGATTCCTGCTTACCTGCATTGCTGAGAACGTGGTGGGGATGAGCAATGCCAGTGTGCTGCTCACTGTCTACTGTAAGTACCAGTGGAGAGACCTTGTCCATACAGAGCCCGGAGGGGCTGCCCTGGGAGCTGTTTGAATGCACGGCCACTTGCTACTTGTGTCGTACTGGTTTTGTGGGTGAAGATTAGGAGGAGCTGAGCACAGTGAGCTGGACGTGGATCCTCACACAGCTCTCCCTCTCAAATGTCAATAATTTTGCTTTCCTGATGCCTCCATTGATCCAGAAATGAGCACAAGAGCAGGGAAGGAACAGCAGTGTCACAGTGGTGGGAGTTTCCTGCCTGTGTCTTGGAAGATTCAACAGACTAAAGGAAAGCCATACAGGGAGTAAAAATCTCTTAACAAAAGCAAAGTTTCTTTCCTGTTGCTATGTGAGAGGTTCAATGGCACCCTTGCTAAAGACAGTTTAAAACTTGACACTAATTTCAGGGATGTTAAGACTTCCTCTCGGGTCAGATCCTACAAAGTTAAACTGCAAATGTCATATAAATGTGCATGTATCAAATTTGAACTATTCACTTTTATCTGCAAGTAGCTCAACTTTCTTTGTGCTTTCTAATATAACAAAACCCTGACCTTAAAAGGAAGTTTACACAGCTTTGTGGTCTCAAGCAGCTGAGATTTGCTATGTTTTGCTGTGTCTGTAATATTTGCCCTTACTCTGTAGTTTGAAAATGTCCCCCACCTCAACCTTGACATGTAGAGCAGAGACCCTTGTGGGATTCTGGCTACTCTTGGTCAACCCATTCATGCTGTGTGATGCTTTACTACTTTCATCTTCCTTCCAATAAGTGCTATTGATGGATTGAAGGATGGAGGTAATTAAAGTTCAGCCCAGCTCAGAGCTGACTGGTCAGCAGATGGGTGTTTTTTGCACGGAGTTTAAGCATCTGTTCCTCCACCCCTTAAACAGCACTATGCCCATGCCTATTTTCACCCGTGAAATCCTCTAAGCTGCTGACAGTTTCTGCTACCCTTGCTCTTGTTGAACAGAGCCATCGCTCAGGCTGTAATTTTACACTGAAAAGATCTGGGTTTGTGCATGTAGGTGGCTGCCTGTTTTGAATCCCCTTGCCAGGAAGATGTGAACAAGCCACATGCGGGCTTGCGAACGAAAGAGGGTGGCTGGGACACGACTGTGTGGTTCAGGGTAGATGGGCTCTGGTGGGAGAATTTTGCTGAGCTCCAACCAGCTTTGCACCTTTTTCTCCTTTGTCAGCCTCACTGACATAAAAATTCACTGTCTTTTTTCATAAAGATGGGTCAAATTTGGTATGTTGGTTTTCTTCCTCGTGGATGCCAAATGGATTGTCTTTGCAGCTGGATGGTAGCAGGAAAAGGAGAGTTTTAGGGAAAACATAAATCATTGTGTCACGTATCTTTGCACAAAACTTGTTCTTCTGGTTAAGACCTTGCTAGCCTTGGGGTTTGGGACCTTAGGTGTAGGCGTTGTAAATGGGGTTTCAGAAGCTATAGCAGAGCAACATTTGAATGCTCGCTGTGTCCCAAGGGGAAGACAATGCATATGCAATAAATTGCAGGTGGAGTTTCTGCTTTTCTTATCCCTCTCCCACTCTACTCCCTCTAATTAAAACACCCCTGGAGGCTGTTCGGCGAGTGAGAACTCCTTTGGGATATTCAGGCAGTCAAAGCCCCCAAGGACAGACAGTCTCTGAGGGATGTTTGCTTCCACAGCTATGCAATCCAGAATTGCTTGGTGTGACTGGAGACCTCCCACGGGCACCTTGCACATCTGTAATGTAATGTAACAGTGCTACGTCACTGTGTTCTCCTTAATGGGGACAGGCAGTCTCCCTGGGATCCCTTGGGGGAAGGAGAGCAGCAGTAGATGTGTGGACAGGACAGTTTAAGCTTAATTGTATCTGGGCTGGTGAAATTTCCATCCCTGTCTTTTATTTATACCCCTGTTTGGAAGGCCAAGAGGCCTGGCCGTGGCTCAGACCCTCCTTTGAGGGAGGGTGGAGTGGTTCTCATGACAGCGCTGCTTCTTTACAGACATCCATGGGAAGAGTAGAAGGAACAAGTGATTTTGGAGGTTTTCAATGCTCTTGGTTTCCGTGGTGCAGAGTGGTGACGTTGGGTGGAGGTTGCTGTGAGCCTGCCATGTTTCTCTCTGCTAGATCCCCCTCGCATCCTTACCCTGGAGGAGCCGGTGCTACACATGGACCACTGCATTGCATTTGCAGTGCATGGGAACCCAGCTCCCACCCTTCACTGGCTGCACAATGGCCAGGTCCTCCGGGAGACAGAGATCATCCGCATGGAGTTTTACCAACAAGGGGAAGTGTCTGAGGGTTGTCTGCTCTTCAACAAACCCACTCACTACAACAATGGCAACTACACGATTGTGGCTACCAACCAGCTGGGCTCTGCCAACCAAACTATCAAAGGACACTTCCTTGAAAAGCCTTTTCCAGGTAGGATATTCAGTTTATCTCATCAGGGCTCCTTGCAATCCCAAGGTCTTACTATGGCCCTGCCAGAAATCCTTGCACCTCAACAAGGCCTTGACAACCCAAGTTGGTTTTGTCTGAACATCAGGCTGGAAGAGGTGACCCCTGGCAGCCTCTTCTTCGGACCAGTATGATTTTCCTACACAAGTGTACTTTGGTGTCATATGAACTCTTTAATGCTGGGAGAGGTGCTAACTGCTTTAGATAATTTTATTTTGTAGCATATTCTGCAGTGTAATTATTTATTTATTTTAAAGACCTTTAGGAATTTCCATGGGAATAGGATGTAAGTTTGGCCAATTATTTTGGGTCTCCTTTTGGGTGCCCCAAAGATGTTGCTGAATTTTTTCTAGAAAAAGTGTTCTGCTTTGTGGTAGTCATAAGCTATAGAAAGGAAAAGCCTTTGAAGTGATGCAGCCTGTCCCTTTGTTTCTTTTACTTCCAGCTTGCATCTGTGAAATGATTAAAGCTGGATGCAGCGGTGTCAGGATTGTTTTCTTTCCAAATGCAATATGTGCAATTCCAGGATGACAGGGCTACAAAAGATGCGACAGCTCAATTAGTCACTTTGCATCAGTTTGCTGGGATTTCTTAACTGATTGCTTGGAATTCCCTGTTGCACTCCCTGGTGATTCACAGCTTAAGTGTAAAAAAAAAAAAAAGCGTTTGAGGACATGAAGATCCATCTCTGGGAAGCATTGTAGAGACTTCTGTGGTGGCCTGTCTGCTCTGTAGGAGCAGCTTGATCTATTCCCTGACAGTGCAACACCATACTGGCCACCATGGAGTTAAGATCTATGCTGCCTTCAGGAATGATGCCATGAGAAAGTGGCAGCTCTAAATTGGCCCCTGCAGCCCAAGAAAATTCAGCAAAATAGGGCATTTGCTAAATATAGCAAAATACCAA
The DNA here is from genome assembly GCF_024509145.1 of Vidua macroura. Taxonomy (NCBI): domain Eukaryota; kingdom Metazoa; phylum Chordata; class Aves; order Passeriformes; family Viduidae; genus Vidua; species Vidua macroura. The sequence continues at coordinate 14,946,076 of NC_071582.1, forward strand.
CGGTACTCTCATTTATTATTTATATCACACCATATATGTACACAGAGTTTCCCCGCAGGTCAAATATCATAAATGCAAACCCAAATCTCTGCCTTGAAGTTCTGACAATTGAACAAATGAGCTGATATGGATGGGAGTGGAAAATGTGTATTCTGACTTCAAGGATGCTGCCCTGTTTGACTATCTGACCTATTTATGTTTCCTTCTGTCAGGGCAGAAGAGCTTATCAAATGTAGGTGGGTGAGGAGAGGTGCACAGGTTTGCAGTTTCAGCTCTGTCAGGTCCCACCTTTGTGACTCAATTTCCCCATCTGTGAAATGAGGGCAGCCCCTAGGTAGGTGCTGGACCTGCAGGAAAGGAAGGCAGATATGCTTCCCTGCTGGAGAGCTGATTTTGGAAAGGAATCTGAGCCATGCTGTGGTGTGGAAAAGCACACTGATGTTTGAAGAGCATCTTCTGTAAGAGGCTATGGGAGAATGGGGTTCTGTGAATATATGTAAAATATTGCCCTTGTGAATGCAGCTCCACCCATGGCCCATGTGCTGTTGGTGTGGGATGCTTACTGACCCATTTCCTTTATTTCTTCTGATCCAAAGTCCCAAGCCATTCCTCACCCTGGCAGACCCTGTCAGCCCAATGAAGGATGTAATTTACTTTCCTTGAAGCTTGTTGCTTCGTCCACTACCACAGCTGGCATATACATTCACTGCAGCTGACATTTATAATTTCCCATTTGAAGGTAGATTCTTTCAGAAAATGCCACACACTGAAGGTTCCCCAGCGTGGCTCTTTCAAGCCCCTTGTTGCTTAGAGCAATTCACATGTGCAAGGGCTTTGCTGTCACTACCCAGGGTGAGATTATTATTCTTAATTAATTAATGAAAGCACAGTGCCTGGAAGACTTGGTCAGCACAGAAAAGGACCTATGGCCATGTATTTTAGCATTCCCTGGTCAAAAACCTCTCATTGGTAAAAGGCCACACTCTGCTTTCTGGGCTGAGAGGAGCAAGGTGCTGTTAGAAGCTGGGGTCTGGGACATATAAGCTGCATGCCATATCTGCCTTCTCTCTGATGCTGCAGGGCAGCGGCTCCCAGGACAGATTTGTGTCATTTCCTGTAAAAATCTCATTGCATGTTGTCATTGGTATCTCTGCCACAGGCTAACAACTCCTTATTTAATCCACAAAGGTTAATGTACCTGTGATGAGTGTTCAGTTCTTTGAGAACTTCTCATAGAACTCAAGTTGGCTGAAATTTCTTGGCTATTTTATATACTTGGAAAAATAAGGTTTAATGGAAAAAAAAACCCTTTTTGTGCATTTCTGTTGAATTTGCTTAGTCCAGCAGAGAAAAATGGAAAGGGGAAAATGTAGAAGCAGCAAGAATTTTGAGTAGATTCTGCCTTAATAGAGAAGAAAAAGTCTCCAAATAAAATATTTTTTTTTCTTCCCCCCCCCCACCTCTTGCTAGAAAAAGCCAAGGAAAGTTACTCTTTTGCTTGACTGAAACAAAAAATATTTGTTCAGGTTTTTCCCCCTGGTTTGGAAAGCCATGTTTGTCATCTGGGGTTTGTTTTACACTCCCCTTCCAAACCTCACCCATGCTCCAGTGTGAGCATTCCAGCATCCTTCCAGGAGCCCTCTGCCAGCAAAGCTGTGTAAACTCCAGTTAATATCAGGCTCAGTTTCTTACAGGGGTGAGTGAATTGGAAGCTGACATGATTCTCACTCTGTGTAAACTGAGTGTCACCGAGGGCTTTAGACCTCACTGTCTTGGGGCCTCGGCCACCTCTGGAGCTGAAGGAGCTTTGCTGAATAGACTGGAGCAGTCAGCAGGCTGACAGCAGGGCCTGCTGTGGTTGTCTCGGGCAAGAGGCAGCTCTTGGACAGCCACAGCCTCTGTGTCCAGTTCAGAAGCTATCAGCTGTTCTGAGTGGCTCATGAATAGCAGGTCACAGGGGGTCTCCTCTAACTCCTGGCCCCAAGCTGGGCTCCCCTCCATGGGAACTGGTCCTCATACTTGAAGGATTTTATCCATGGGTGCACACTGCTATGCAAGGCAAAACCTGTTTCTCTCCCCTCCACCTCCATCCTGCAGAGCCCTGTGTGTGTGTTGAGCTTTGCTTGCCTGCTGAAAGCAGGGCTGTTTACCCATCATTCAAAAGTGCTACTTGTTCTCCATTTTGGCCCCACAGTAGTATCCTTCCCCTCCTCTTTCAGCCCAAGGCTCTCCATCCTGACCTCCAGCATGTCCTGCTGGCACATGCACTGCAATTTCCAGGAACAGTTGCCCAAGAGGAAAAAATATGATTAGTTGGTTTCCTCGTCTCTTTGGGGTGGTGGAGTATGTCTGAAGTGGGTGGGGAAGGAGACCCCTCTCCCTTTGCTGTGCTGCTAACTGTGTTGCTTCTCTCTTTGTCCTTTCCACAGAGAGTACGGACAGCTTTGTCTCAAGTAAGTGTCTCCTTGCCTTTTGAATACTGTGGCTGGTTTGTTTCTGTGGTTTCCCCTTCCCCTCTGTGATTTACATAGCAAGAATGAGGAAGCCAGAAGCAGGTTGATGGAGGTTGCACAAAACCCTGGCTTCCCTGTGCATGAACAAGATTGTTGGGGAGCTTGTGATCAGCTTGATAATCTCATGAGACCAGATGTTCATCTGCCTCTAGTGGTTTCCCAAAGGTCCTATAAAGGAAATGATGGTTGGTTGTGGTGCAGCAAAAGGGATCTTAATTTCATGGAGGCTGGGCTGTCCCCAACATCTCTCTGGTGTGGGCTAGGATGAGAAGCAGGTCTCAATTCTGTTGTGTTTCTTCCACAGATTATTCCCCCCCCCCCCCGCCCCCCCAAACACATCATACACCACAAAAAACATTCAACTTAATGTTTGTTCAGATCAAGTTTTGCTGGAGTCAGTTGTATTTTGACCCCACTTAGCTCAGTAGATTTCTGAAAATAGGAAGAGGGCTCAAGGGTGGTGGGAGACTATTCCAGGACACCAGGCACCCAAATGTTTCTCATTTGTGAGGCTGGAACAGCATCAGCATAGTGCTGGTCTGTGTTTTCTCTGCTGATGTGCACAGGGAACTCTCTGATGGTTGATTTGTGCCTTCTCAAACAGAAACTTGCAGCCTCTTTTAGGGGTGAACTGAATCTCTTTGGGCCAGGCACTGCTGTTGGAATGTGCTGGTGCCTTGGGAGTCCCGTGGGAGCCACACTGAGGTTTCTGTCTTTGGTGTTTTGGTTTCAGTCGGTGATTATGAAGTGAGTCCCACCCCACCGATCACTGTGACCCACAAACCAGAGGAGGACACTTTTGGGGTGAGTCCTGGTCTCTTCTCTACAGAACTGCTCAGTATTTGTGTTTCTCTGCTGTTTTGAGATGCTTGCAAGAGAAATCTCTTCCTTTATGACTCAAGGCAGCAATCAGAAGGATTTTGCGGCTTGTGTTGGGCAAGTAAAATACTGACACAAACCATCTGATCCTCTTGGGTCTGCAGAGTGGAACCAGGGAACCCTTTGAAAATAAGGCATCCTGTGAAGTCTCTGCTGGCAGGGTCAGGAATTCTCACTCTTAAAAAGTAGCACCCAGAGAACAAACAAACAGGCAATTGTGTGTTTTGGACTGTTATTGATCTGTTAAGCTTAGCCTGGTGAAAGACCTGGGTTTAGTTTGGTTCAATTCTGTCAATGTGTGTTTGCCCTCTCTCCTGCTGTGCAGGACATGCCTAAAATGAAAAAGGAAAGTAAGTAGGGCTTATCAGATCTCAGCATTGTCTTTCTTCCGCAGCATCCCAGTAGAAAAAAGAAAAAAAACTGTGCATAAGTATTAAAAGAAAAAAAATTAGCATGTTACACAATTGCTCTAATTCTGTGGAAGTTTTAAGATACTGAAATCCACGAGGTGTCAACAGAATAAGCAAAACTCAGTCCACCCTGGTTTCAGTTCTCATCTAACAGAAAATCTCCTTTAACTGAAGTGGAAGCTTTGAATAGTGAGGCTGGAGTAATAATGTGCACTGATTATTAAATATAAAGCACAGAAAAATAGCTGGGGATGAAAATAGAGTGTAAAATAAAAATTTTAAAATATAACAAATGTACCGAGAGCAGGGAAAAGGATTGCAAAATGAAATTACTTCTTAGTTAAATGATGTATTTTCTATTATAGCAGAATACAGTTGTGTAAAAGGAAGCAAAGTTTAAATGCATCACAAGACCTAGTACAGAAGAATTGGACACATGCCAGAGAAATTGTTGTTTACATGAATGCAATAAAAAGTATTTTGAGCAAAGACTTGAAGGAATAAATATTCATAAATATTAAAATAAGCCTGGGATTGTAAACCCTTTAGGGCAAGGAGGTTTTCTTTCCCTGCTTGTACACTGCCACAGTGGAACCACAGCTCCAGTGAAGGACTTGGACATTGCTCTACTATAAATATTTACTAGTAAAATTACAATAAACAGGGAACTGTTAGAGGCTTTTGGAAAACTCCTTTTTACAAGGAAAAACTCCTTAATTCTACTTAATTTCTTCTGTTTTCTCTTTCTGTTCTGTTATTTTCCCTCACTCTGTCCTGAGGGATTTTTGGATGGAGGCAGAACTGTGCTCCCAGCTTTGAAGAGCTTTAGTGTTGTGATGTCATGGCAAAGATGTGATGTCAGAAATGGAGGCTTGGGCTGTGATGCAGTGAAGGGAGAGCCCAGGCATTGGAGCAGAGGTCTTTTTTCCCTGCAGATATATGGAGTGAGAGGCTGGGGAAAACTGGTGCCAGAAGAGTATCAGTGATGGGAAGATCCCAGATCTCCCAGTCCTGCAAAGAGCCTGTAACTTCTCCAGGCTGCGCCAGGGCCTGCTGCTTTAGCTTGTGCTTTCCTCCATAGCTGACATCTACAGGGGTGCAGCAGATGGTGTGAGCCTATAGAAAGGTTAAACTGGGCAAGGAGGTGCTGTATTTCTGATTTAGACTCCTAAATTCCTCTCTGTTGACTCTAAGGCTTCTTCCTTCCAGGTTTCCATAGCAGTTGGGCTGGCAGCTTTTGCTTGTGTCCTCTTGGTCGTCCTCTTTATTATGATCAACAAGTATGGCCGGCGGTCCAAGTTTGGGATGAAAGGTAGGTGCAGTTGGTTTCCCCTAGCAGGAGGCACCTTCCAGGATTGCCCAGCTCTTATAGCACATGTGGAAAGGTGTTGTGGCTTTATTCCTACAACGCAAAGCCTTCCAAAGGCAGTGCAGTCCTCTTCTGTCTGTTGAGAGAGTAATGGAAACAAGTGGGCTGGTGGTTCTCACCTGTGTGAGCTTCTGTGGGCAGGAGTGTGGACATGTGTTCCTTCTGAGTACATAACTGCATCTACAGGTTGTCCAGGAGAGCTCTGAGTCTGCTCCCTCCAGCCCTGCATTGTGTTCAGGACAGCATGGTCTGGGTGAAATCTGTTTTATGGACTTGGTGGTGCACAGGCTTCTGCTGCACTGGCTGCAGAGCACAGGGTGTGCAGGGGGGACAGAAGGATGTGAAATTGGTTTGAGTTCTCTTGGGAAGGCAGGTGCAGCCACTCTGTGCCTGTCTCTGAGTGGGGATTGAGATGCTGCTGTCACTTTATGTCCATACTGGGAAGGCAGTGGTGTGGAAGGTCACTTTCTGATGACTCTCTGATGAAAGGTTTTCTCCTCTGTGTCATGAATAATGACTTTAGAAATTTATTTCAAGTATCACTGATAGTGAGAAGGTGTTTGATGTTTGCCAGGCAGAACTGGTCTCTGTCCTAGGGACAGCAGCTCTGTGATGAGACAGAGCCAATGCCAGAAGTAGATAATTCTGTGCCATCTGTTTTTTGTGACTCTGCTGGTATCTCCAGTTGGGCAGTGTTGATGGTGCCCAGTGAAGGCTGAAGGAAGAGCCTTCACATGACAAAGTAGTTCCCAGCCTAACTGGTGGCTTGTGCATGCACTGTTTGAAGCCAGGCTTTGACAAACATGAGATTCTCCCAAGGCTCCCGAGTCACTGCCTATTTCCTGGCCTTGCTGTGGTCTCTGCTTCAGGGCAGGTTGATAGATTTGGGAATGTTCCTTGCACTTGCCTAGGCCTTTGTTTTCTTCACGTAGATATTTCCTGAGTGGGTCCAGATGGGATTCTGGCTGGAGTTTCTCCTATGCATCCTATGGAGATAGAAGACAGGACATTTAATTAAATAGTGACTCTTCCACACCAGCTTAGGAATATTTAGTCCATATGTCCAATGATAAGAACCATCTGGCGGAGTGTACTGACTGGTGGGTGGAGTGGAGGAATGGAAGACATGGTTCCTGGGATCAATTCCCAGCTCTTCTACTGACTCACTTAGTGGCCATAGGCAATTAGCTCTCTTAACCTCTGCCTCTGCTCTAATTTCCCCATCTGTAAAACTGGGATGATGTTATGTGCTTTCTGGAGGGATTTGTCAGAACACTTTGGAAGTGCTTGGGCATGTGCCACTGATGGAGCTTTGAGAAACAAATATGAAAAGGAAAAGTAACATCTGACTCCAGTGGAAGAATCAAAGGGGAGTGAAGTGAGCCTAATGTGAGTAACAAGTCTTGGTGAACAGATGTGTGTATGTGTTTAGAGGTGTTTGGATAAATGTGTCAGTGGATATTCTGCATTCCCAGGAACCAGAGGGGTGCCATGATGGGCCCTTGTGTGTGAAGTTTAATGGAGGCACAATTGTTTAGCTAGAAAAATCTGCTTTCCTCCTCATCATGCTGTGTTTCTTCCAATTCTGATATGCAGCCACTACCCTGCAAAGTTTCTTTTGGCTTTTTATTGGCTTTGCTTGGAGAAATGGAGTTAACAGAAGACAAATACATCTTCAAAACCAGGGAGATTATTAAGTCACAATTGTCATAGGCAGCACCATAGCCTACTCACAGTGACCAAACTCTGCTCAGTTAACTCTTGGGCAGGAGGCATCCTTTGTGGCACCCAGTGTGTTATCATTTACTAAGGAAGAAAAAAAATAAATCCAAACTCCGAGTCTTTTTGGGCAAGTGCATCCCTGATTTGGGAGCTGTTTGTTGCCAGCTGATATATTGCCACTTGTTGTTGAAATCCCAGCTTGGCAGGCCTGCAGGAGCAGACTTTTCCTGTTGATTTTGTCAGATGCAGAACATTGTGTGCTCGTGTTGGACATGTTACCTAAAGCACCTCATGAGTCTTTCTGAGTACATCTTTTTCCTTCTGCTTCTCCAAGTGTTGAGCAGATGGTTTATTTCCTAGAGAGAGGTGAGTGTGGACTGACAAAGTTGGATGTCACGTTGTGTTTGGAAGGCTCCCTGGGCCAGCCTGCTGGATTGCCCACTGGCCTTAGAACCAGGCTGACGAGTGTCCAGCTGCTTTTGTGGAAAGAAAGCCGTTGTGGCTTGAGGGATGTATGCTAGGAGAGGGCTCTGAGGGGAAGGTCTGTCCACTTTTGTCTTGTTCTGGCTGGTGGCACTCCCTTGGAGCAGCGCAGCAGAGTCCTGCCAGAGCCAGGCCCGGTTACCGATGCAGCGGTGGGAAAGCCCGCGGAGCCGAGCGTGCCTCCGCCGGGCTGGAGCGCTGGCACCAACAAAAGCTCCTTTGAGAGCGGCTCTGACGCGCTGTGCTCCTCAGCTGAGCTCGCCCAGCCTGGCTCCGGGCCATCCCTCTCGCCTTCCCCTGCTCCCTCCGGAGAGGACATTCATGAACGCGGAACGGCGGAGGTCAGAGCCCCTTTCTGGCCGCCTGTTGGCTTTGGCTGCTCTGGCTGGGAGGGAACGGGGTGGGCTGAGGCAGCTGGGGGGAGACGGGAGCTCACTGGAGCTGGGGTGGTGGAGGCGGCAGGGAAATGGCAAACAAAGCTCCTTTTTTTTTTTGTGAAAAGTGGTGTTCCGTGAGCAACAGAGAGGCAGTGGAGCGAAAAGCACTGGGAAAAATGAGTGTTAAAACTGAGACTCGTTGAAGTTGCAGAAGGGTGTTGTGTATCCAGAGGAGGGGCTGGGATGCTTTTTAAAGCCTTGTATTAGTGTGGGGAAAAGAAAAGGGTCTAAACAAGCAAGAAATTGAAATTTGGAGTCCTTTGGTTTACTCTGTGTCCCAAGGGGGTGTTTTTTTGGATGGGATAGATAGACCATGTGGGAATAAGGAGGCCAATATCCTGCTTTCAGTTGCTACTTGCTCCAGCTCTGGGGCCAGTGTCCCACGTTCCCTGAGTGCCCACCCAAGGTGGAGAGCTTTATACCTCACCTCCTGGGGTCAGGTTTGTCACTACAACCCTTGTAAACAGTGTCTTCCAATCTAAGTTTAATCTCAGCAGATGACAGGAAATGAAATTTTGTAGTATAATAAAAAAGCCACATGCAAGTCCCAGGACTAAGAAAAATTAAATTTTGTGGAAGAGTAATAATGGCACAGAAAAGATCTGGGGCATACAAAATGTTTGGATGGCACAGTGATGGAGACTGTAAATACTTAGGTTGATGGACTAAAATATATTCCCCTTTTACTTGATTTCTGTTACATTTGCAACTGCCTCGGGATGAAGGACGTGTACTCATGCAAATCTGTGATGTGTTCCTGGTGCTGCACAACTTCAATAAAAACCAAATGGTGTTAGCTGAGATATGCAGAGAAAGGTGCTAGAGAAAATCTAGAGACAAGAGCACTTGTAGTTTTGCTGAGATTAACTGTTTTCCAGGCTCTGAGATTAAAAACTACTTCCATTGTCCAAACAAGGTTTTCTTCCTCGAGTGGAGCCAGTGCCAGCTAATGGTTCAGACTTGGTTACATCTGGCAAAGAGTCAACTGGTTTTTTATCTGATTTCCCAAAGAAATAAGGCGTGTGATCATGCTGCCTCTCTGCACACACACAGTGTGTGTGCACAGCTCTGCCTGCCTGCATTTCCCCTTTCTGTGCTGCAGCTTCTCGATGTGCTGGCCTGTTCCACCCAGAGAAGAGGGGAAAAGGACTTACAGGTGCCTTTACAGGGATCATGGAATTAAGGGAACTTAATAGAATGACAATTCAGGTGATATCCTGCTGACAAAAACACCTCAAGGCTTTCTGGGCATTGGAGAATTCATATGGAAGCTCAGCCTTGGACAGAAAAACAGAGATCAGGCTTTCATGGGGTCTGCTGTGGTGGGTGGTGTGCACGTGTGTGCACATGCATATATATGTTTTCTTTCTGAATAAACAGAAACAGGGAGGAGGTGGGGGAGAACTGAATGAAAAGTAAACAAATACTGCCCACGCTTTCTGTAACGTTTGAGGAATCCCATTGCTATCAGTTTATTTGATATTTGCTCTAATAGCCCTGATCAAAGTGCTGGCACTGCTGATGTGCCTGTGGATGTCAGAAATACTTGCAGAGCTGTTCCATTGTAATTTAGTGTTCGTTAAAAGGTACTTAAAGCAGTTGTCTATTTGATTATGATTGGGGGCCATTAACATTTTTTTCCATAAACAGATGGTTACTGTCCGCTGAGTTGATTGCAGAACAATTCCAGAGTTCTAATTCAGGAGGAGCTGCTCCTACAAAGATATCTTGGGTGCCTGGCTTTTTGCTTTTGTTGATTTGGATTTTTAATTTATGTTTTTAGATTTTTTTTTCTTTTTCCTCTTACATTATGTAATTATTGCTACAGGTTCAAAGGAGGGGAAATATATACATGTATATATACCAGAGCCATGATCTGACTTTCAGATGAGGCTTAATTCTGTCCCATGTTGCCTTGGCCAAGCCTGGCTATAATCATACACTGATTTTATTTTTTTTTCTCCCCTGATTATTTGTTGTATAGGCATGGAGAAACCCTCTGCAGCTTGGAGAGCCTGCATATCAAGGGTTTACTGCTCAGGAGAAATCTGTGATCAGGGCCCTTTCATTCCTTCCTCCTGGGAGCCTGCCATGTAGTAGGAGCAGGAAGAAAGAGCAAAGTACTATCAATCTGGCACAGCCACAGGAGAGAAACAGCCATACATCAGCAGCCATGGCAAATTCCAGGGATTTGGGGATGTATGGCTCTCCAGAGCAATGGGCTGGAAATGGGAACTCATTGTTGCTGTGTTCTTTGAGCTGGGTGTGAGATATGCTGAGCCCCCTGAAACATCCAAGCAGAGCTGCTGCATGGGACTGATGGAATTCAGGGGTTCTCCTTGCTGGTATCCTTCACTTTGTTTGCAAATACCCTTGATATACTTCTACTCCTCAATATTACTTGGGTTTATTTGCTTGGGGAGTGGATTGAAAGGGCATGTGGTTTCACTGGGGCTTCCTTCTATAAATACCTGCTTATACTCTGCTGAAATGCAAGCTGTGCTATTTTTATGTTTATTTATTTAATGCCTTCAAGGTGATAAAGCATAAATCTCTTTGAGCTGCTGAATATTGCTTTCTATGACTGCCTGGAAGTAAGTTGTAGACTGGTGGGGGTCAGTGTCAGTCCTTTCTCCCAGGTAACAAGCAACAGGTCAAGAGGACAAGGCCTCAAGCTGCACCATGAGAGCTTTAGATTGGATATTAGGGAAAATTTCTTCACTGTCAGGGTGGTTGTGCATTGGAACTGGCTGCTCAAAGAAGGGGTGAAATCGCTGTCCCTGGAAGCATTAAAAAAACATGGATGTGGCACTTAGGGACATGTATAGTGGTAGAACTGGCAGTGTTAGGTTAATGGTTGGACTTAATGATCTTTGAGATCTTTTCCTGCTTTAACGGTTTTATGGCAAGTGTCTCCCCCTCTGCTGCGCCATGCACTCTGTAACTGGTATGGTGGCAGCAAGGGACAGCTGCTATGAAGCCCTGGGCTCCGTAGCAAACCTTTGAGAGATCCCACCTGTCCCCTGAGGTGCTGTGACTGTGACAGGCTTCTGCTTCTCCTCTTTGCAAAGGCGGGTCCACTCTCACTCCAGCAGTTAAATGCTTGCACCCCTTGTCCCTCAGTTCAGGTGGTGTTGGTCTGGTGAAAGCTTGGAAGGTCACACTGGTCCCTGGTGCTGTCTGAAGGGGCAGGGAGCCACCCTTGGCTGGACAGGTGCACTGAATGACCCTACGGGAGAAACGGTTAGCAAAAGGTCAGGATTTATTTAGACCTCGAAATAAAACATTTTCCCACTCCCAGAAGTATGAATATGTTATTTATAAAGGAAATGTAAAGTGCACTGACCAGCCATTATTTATTTTGGTTGCTGTTACAAAACCCAGGTGTCTTTTTTAGGCCACTGCTGAAAGCAGGGAAAAAAAAAAAAAAGATCAGTGGTGTTCAGGTGACCCAAGAAGCCCCAAGGCTGCTTCACACCATATCCCTGCAGGCTCTTCCTCCCTGTGCATGACCTCCCTCACTCGGGGTGTCTGTGTTTGCTCCAGTCCCTGGCTGGGTGCTCGACCATTCACCCTGAGGGAGCCCCATGGCAGAGCTGGTGTTTGCCCAGGGCAGCTCAGCATCAGCAGGGTCTTCTCATGGACTTTCACAAACATTTCTCACATTGTGGTGTTAAAAGCTGCATGAGTGACCCTCATCTTACCTGTGATTCTGCATCAGCTGAGGTGCTGGAAAGAGATTGGCATTTATTTATTTTTTTAATGCACTTTTTTATTGAAGTGTCCCTTTTCCAGCCTCAGAGTGTGGAAAAGTGTCCCTTTAATTGAGGTGTCCCTTTTCCAGCCTCAGAGTGCTGGAGATGCTGCTCCTTGTAGCACTGTGCTGGCTTCTGCCTTTGTGTAAACCTGTAGGAGTGAGAGGGTGAGAATGAGCCATGGCTGCTTCCCTCGGACCACAGGCGTGGGAAGATGTCCTTCACCCATTTGCCATCCAGGAGCAACTGAATTGCCCCAAGTCCACATCCAACAGCCTGCACCCATCTTTGCCACAGCTGTGAGATTGCCCAGGCTCAGTCACCTCAGCAGGCTCCCCAAAGGACCATGCAGAAGGTGCTAATCCTCACAGGGCTCGTCTCCACAGCACTGATGCTCCTGCCTGCCCTTTCCTTGCCTCCATGGCTCCAGCCTCTCTTTGCTGCTTGTTCTGATGGTGTCTGTCTGTCCTCATGTGGCTTTGCTTTAGTGAAAGATGCTGGAATGACAGCACAGAGCCAGAACAATTCTGTTGGTCTCCAGAACAGGTACTACGTGAAGCAGCAGGATAAGCTATTTTGTTTAAACAATAGGACTAAGTCTGATGAAGACCCACCATCTCCACAAACCTTGTGTCCTGTGCACTCTCGTGTGCCTCTCTGCAGGCAGCCAAGGAGCAGACAAATGAATGCTAACTTTGATGTGGCTTTAATAAGGGGCAGGGCAGTGTTGGAAGAACCAAAGGACTTTAATTAATATTTTAGTTGTGGTTTGTACTGCACTTGTCCAGCTATTCTTTGAAAAAGATTTTGCTACTGCTAATGCTGATAAATGGTCCTCTGGGAGGATGTCCCTGTTGAGTTTATCACCACTTCCTCCTCATGACTTGCTGCAGGACCGTTGTTCATTTATGTGGTATTTAGGCAGGGATGCAGTGATCTGTCACTCTGTCCTTACACCCTGGAGCAGGAGAGCTTTGCACTTAGTCAAGGGACAGGTGACTGTGATGTAAATGCAAGATTGGCAAGGGAAACCCTGGGCAGCTGTGAAGGCAAATGGAGAGAAGAAAAAGAAAAGTGCTGCTTGGTTTTGAATGTGCTTGAAGGAGTGCTTAGAAATTCAGAGGCAGTGGAATAACCTCCCAAGGGAATGGATAAGAGCTGTCACCTGGGCTGTTCGAGCTTTGACTAGTAAAAGCACTGGGGAAGCAAATTGTAGAGAGCACTGGAGCATCTGATGATCTAATGGGCTTGTTCCATCTCCAAGTTCTATTTCTTGTGGTGCAATAGAGAGCCTGTCTATGTCCAGGACAGTTCCAAAAACCTCCATCAGCAGCACCAGTATTTAGTATTTGTTGATGGAAGTTGGATGCTCAGGCATCTAATTTCAATCTACAACCATGCTATTAAAAATCAATGGACCAGAAGATAATGCCTGTACACAAAAGCAGCTGGGTAGTATTTTGTGCACAGGAGAAATAAATCACATTTGGAGTCTCATATTTTGTGTCTGAGGCACAAGGGTTATAATCCAGCTTCTGGTTGGGACAGCGGTCCTCAATTTAAGCCATGGCCTTGGATAATGCAGTAGAATAGAGGGATAGTCTGTTATCCTGAACCTGTCTTGTGGCTCAGGAAAGGGACTCAGGAAGTCACTCAAACTGGCCACAGGTCTTTCTTTGGACTCTGTATATGAGACACGGCTGCTGCCAGGGTGGTTGAGGGGCAGCAAGCTGAGAATGATGCCCAGTACACCCCCAAAAACTCATCCCAGCCTCGTCATCAGCTGCCATGTGCTCTGCTCCACACCTGGGCTGTGTTGCAGCATCTCCCTTCTGCTCTCAGCCCTGTGGCAGGAGAAGGACTTGCAGCTGGGCATCTTCTGTGTCTCACAGCCCCTTTGCTCTCTTTATCTGCTGGAGCCTAGTAGCTCTAGAAAAACTTTACTTCGTTGCTTTGGTCCTGCACCCACAGGAGTTACCAGCCTCTTCTGGAAGGGACTGTTTCAAGTGAGGACCCTCATGCTGCAGCCCAGCATCCCATGCACCTTGGTGTTGGGGAGGTTTTGTGACTCTGCTGGCTGCCCTTGGATCTTGCTGAAAGACCTGACTTCATGACCAGCAAGGGGTTTTCCCTACCAAAAAAATGAGAAAGCCATGTTGGATCAGATGCCCATTTAGAAGCAGTCTCTGGGCAGGTGGTTTTGCCACATCTGCCTTCGATGTCATTCAAACTAAAGTAATGCACAGCTTCAAAAACTGCAGAGGGTGAAAAACCATACAGTTACAGCAAAGAAAATGGATATGTCTGCTTGGATTTTGGATTAAAAACTCTCTGGCTTGCTTCTCATTCCATGTGAACAACCTGTAAGGACCTCCATCTCCATCTTCTCTCCATGCCAGCTCATGCTTCATCCTCCCCAGCAACCTACAAGTTCTTCCCAGCCTGACATAGTCAAGAGTCAGACAAGAGGCTGTGAATTAGTGTGAGAGGAAGAACATTGTTTTCCTTCACTCTGTTTTTTCTTCATAGTACAATTCACACGGCAGGAGCTGAGATGTCGGTGCCACAGCAGCTCCAGGGTGGGCAGTGCCAGAGGGACTCCCTGGCTCATCCCTGTCCTCCTCCTCCTCCTGCAGGAGCCTGAACTGGCCTTTTTGTTGCTGACAAGATGATTTCATCCCGGTGCTCTAAGAACTCTTGTGACATCCCCAATTTTCCAGATGGATAATGAAAACCTGCGAGCAGGGCCGGTGCGGCGGCTTCCGAAGCGCTCGCCTGTGGAGCTGTGTCCATTGGTTTCATATCTGCTGACAGGGCTTAATAATCATTACACTGAGTGGAGCTGGCACTTGGGGAGGCAGGTAAAGACACTGCTGCTCTGGGGCTGAGACACTTTTCTCACCGTGCAGAGGAGAGATGGGAATCAGACTTGGAGATTCTCATCCTGATGGGCCAGTTTCTGCCTCTCCTTCTCCCAGGCTGTGCAGCAATGCAGGAGATGCTGGCCAGATCTCCTCATCTCTTACTCAGGAGCCTCTTGGAACCCTCTCTTGGCATCCAGGGATGCCCTGAGCCTGACCTAGGGGCTCCCATGCATCCACTGGGCCACTGCTTTGGAAAGAGCAAAACAGAGCCAAGTTTCCCCAATCAGCAAGTCCATGCATAGTCCATGCAAAAAGCAAAGCATGTCTTTATCCAAAGTGGCTGTAGTAATGGTATGAAAAAAAACACCCCACCTATAATTTTGCGGTAACAATGGTCTAGAATCAATATTTATTCTTATTGATTTCTTCATTTCTCTAAGAATTTTTTTCATTTGGTTTTTGGGTAAATTCCCATGACCATCCCTGTGCACACAGCAGTGGGATGCTGCAGCAGGCCTGAGTGAGGAACTCTGGAACAGCAGGGCAGGGCAGACACTCCTCCTGCTGGTGGGGTGCAGTGCTGGGGAGCTGGCTGCTGAGACCTGTTTGGGAGGATGTGTGCTGTGCAGAGTCTCTGTGCTGGTCACCAAAGGTGCTCCGGGGCTGCACCCAGGGGCAGGGAACGTTGCTGCCAGAGAACTGCTCAGTCTGTTTATTTAAGTTGACTCATGACATGTTTTTGCATCCTGTCCCCCTGGTTGTTCATCCCTGGGGCTCTTGCAGCTTGGCTGCTCCTGCAGCGCTAAATGAGGGCATGGCTACAAACCCTCCTTCATCCCAGCCCAGTCCTTCCAGCACCATCACGTTTTTTGTTGTTGCCCTTTGCTGAAGCTCTCTGGTGTGTGGGAATCTCCTGTCCCTGCACCCAGGAGGTTGAGGATTGCCCCAGTTTTCATTCCCCCAGTGCTGGACGGGGACAGCTCCTCCCTGTGCTGCTCCCCTGCAGGCTCATAACCTGTTTGCAGCCTGCGATTGCCACCAGCCCATCTCGACATTAACTGTTTTCCAGGTTCCTGCCTCCTGGTAAATTGGTGATTTACCACCAAAACTTTTTATTTAATGTTTTTGAAGTCTACATCTTGCTTTTCTTACTTCTGCCTGTGTTTGCTGGCTGAGGGATGCATTGCCCGTGGGACTTTGTGCCTTTGGTGCCTCTTGACTTAGGAGAAAGCAGCTGAGCTGGTGGGAATGAACCAGCTCTGCTCAGTCACTGAGCCTCATTTCAGTAGTGGCTTCAGAAATTATGATGGTCCCACCTTATCCCTTAAATAGGCACATATTGCCATAGAGTGGCTTAAAGCTCTGCCATAGTTATGCCACCCAGACTGGCACTAGCAGGGAAGAGCACTGTAAATCAAATTTACTGTTATATTAGTGTGAAAGAGCTCATATCCAAGCCAGTTTGAATTAATTTTTCAAGAAAGTTTTTCTCTGAGACATTATCAAATATATTACAGTCTTCATTGACTAATTTTGTAATTCAATCAGGGGAAAATAAGGCAGTGAAAGTAGTTCAGCATGATTTGTTTTTATAGACCAACTGCTTCATCCTCTTGATTCCACTATCACTTTGCCTCTTAAATATTTTTTCCTTTGATTTTTCACTATAAATTTAAAGTTAGGTTTATTAATTTATTCTTCACACCAGGCAGGATAACAAATACAAGTTTTATGCATATATGTGTATATAAAGGGAAAAGTTTTTATAGATTTAGAGAGCTTCTGCCTTCTTGACAAGTTTCTCAGCCTGGACTTAAATTGGTTGCAGCATTTGGTAATGAGACTTCATGCCTTTTGGGCTGCTGAGTGTTTTTCAGAGTATCCTGCTCAGGTCTGTCCCTCTGTGTGGAACAAAGAGAACAAATATTGCTGAATTTTCCAGTAAAAATTTTCTTAGCTGTTTTAACCATTATTTAATTTTCTTTTTCTCTGTTTTTGCTATTTTATTTTGGTTTATGCTTTAATTATATTTAAAGAGTATTAATTCTTCTATATCCTATTTGTTCTCAATCTCCCTTGATCTAAGGAATTGTGATAGAAATTGAAATTAGATACAGCCTTTTACTTTTGAATGGCTGCAGAAATCCCATTCCACCCTCCTGCTGCAGGGCAGCTGGATTTCAGCTATTTCTTCCTTTTTTTTTATATTGTTATTTAATTCTTAATAACAAAACATATTGTCTTCACTATGTTTCTTTTCTTTCTAAATTCATTATGCTGCTAGTGCATTTAGGAGCAATTTGGGCTTATTCTCTCTGGTTAAAGATTTCAAGTAATGCTTCTTGGCTGCTGCTCTCTGTTAAGATGATATTGAAGTTAATGGGATGTCAGCATGTGCCAAAAGCCCTCATCAGCAGAGCACACGTGTTCCACTCTGGCATATTAAAGCTGAAGTTGTAAGGGTAAAAAGCAAGGCACTTTTCTACCTTTTGATATGTATAGGTAAAGGCGTTGATTTAAATTCTGCTGAACCTGCTGTGATCAGGTTGTGTCGGAACCCAAGGTGTCCCTCAGACACTCTTGGATGTTCTGGGCCCAGGGCAGAAGCCTCTGAGACCCTGGCAGGCGGCCAGGGACCCCTGTGGTCTTGAGCCTGACCCATGGAACAATTTACCAACCTTGCAGGAAGAACAAGAAATCACAAAAGTTTAGATATTATAATAGAAGTAGTCACAAGGTGAAAGGTAGGATTTTTGAGTGCTGTACAGGGGGGTTTTAGGCCTTGTACAGGGGGGTCTGAGGTTTGTACATGGGGGTCAGAGGTTCTAAGATGGAGGGATTTGGGCGTGCCCTGTCCTCCTTCTTTCTTCTTCCTATTCTCCATGTTCTTGGTGATGTTGGCACTCACAGATTGGTTTAGAGTAGAAAGTCACTGTTCAACATAGGTAGTAGGCATTGGGGAAAAACTATAAACACCTAATACGTAATGTGTGATATAAAAGATGGCACCAGCCCCTCGGGGAGGGGAGAAAGGAGACAGCCAGAGACGGGGACAGACAGAGTCAGGGACAATGTCAGGGAGTCTGTGTGCCTTGAGATAACATGCAATAAATTGCCTTGAGACCGGACGACTGAAGACTGCTGAGTCTTTCTTTGAAGGCACGGGTTGGAGGAGAGACTTCACCACCAGCCGGAGTCACCCCAATCCGGGGAAGGCTCCGACAAGGTTGCACCAAAAAAAGTCACTTCCTCTTAAGTGCATCCCAACGGAGCAGCTGGAATCCGTGTTGGGTTCTGGGATGCTTCAGCAAAGGGCCTCTTGCTTGGGTTTGCTCCTGCCAGAGCTTTGCCAGTTCCAGATGAGGGTTTTGGGACCAGCCTTATGGGCAGGCTTCATGTTAATCGGCCAGAAAGGAATGAAGTTCTGCTTTTCTGCTAAAAGAGGAGACTATTAAATTTTGTTGATTGAGTATTTTACTAGGATGTGCTACTGGGCCTTTGAATGCCTGCCAGGTGCCTCTCTTTTTTTAATACCTCACTTTGTTATTTCATTGAGGCAAAACCTGGCACTTATTTACCTGCTATTAGACAGCTTGCAGAAAGCTGTGTCAGCTCTCCTTTTGCAAAAGGTACATTAGTTCAAATTCCTGGTTGCTGTGTGGCTCTGCTTTGATACCTGCCTTTGGTAACCTTGCTGGATGCAGGCAGGGAGGCAACATGCTGTCTGAAACCGTGCCTTGAGGATGAATCCTGGTTTCCAACCAGTGGCAGAAATGTATTTGTTATCCCTGGATTAGGTTTTACCTTTAAATTTCTCTTTTTTTTTTTTTTTTTCCCAAAAACAAAATTTGTGGTTTTCAAAACCAGCAGGCTTTTGTGCAAATTCAGGATCCTCTAACATCCCCTACTCTTAGTGGAGAACCTTAAGTTTTGAACTCAGCACTTGAGTGCTTTTCCCAGGAGCCATGTCAGTGCTAAGCTGACATGTACACACAAGACCCTGTGTGCTTCAGGACCTCGGAACTCTCTGCTGTGGCACACAAATTCTGAAGGTTTTATGGCAACATCAGTCTCTGCAGTGCACTATGACATTCAAAGGTGTTGGGAAGTTCCAGGCAGAAGAAATGAAGAAGAAAAAGAAGAGTGTGTGGAAGCAGGAGGGAGAGGCAATGCAGCAGTCCAGGCTCTTATTGGACAAATCCTTCATGTCACCCTTACCAAAGCAGGTAGAGGAGGAGGAAACTCCTCTCTCTTCTCCCATGGAGCACAGGCATGGACAGGGGAGACACAGGTGGGGAGGGGCTTCATGAAGCTGTTAATAGCTGGTGGTAAATGCCTATTTGTCTACTTGGAGCTTCAGAGCCCAGGAGTGGCTGGAGCTCCCATTTGCCATTTGGCAGGCTCTGTAAGGATAAATAATCTTGGCTGCAATTTGCACTAATGATTTCCTAAGCACGCTGGCATGTCTTGATCAGTGGAGGAGGAGGGAAAGCAATGCTTCTGGCTTTTTTTGGGGTGTGAATGGGGAAGGCAGGAGGAGGCTGGGGAGAGGAGGGAGCAGCAAGTGTTTCCCATTTTGGTTAGTGGTGTGGGAGATGGAAGGTTGGTGGTTGAATTTTAATTTCTTTTATTGGTCTAGTAAGACAGTAGCTATGGGAGATGTGTTACCCACGGATGTGACTCCACTCTGCAGGCTGCAGTCCTTGAAAGTTTTACTGAAAACTGTTGTCTTGATAAAGAGGTTTGGTTGATGCATGGTCCAGCACAGTTCTGTCAGGTTAAATCATTGAGAAGGTATATATGACTGCCTTGATTAACAAGGGGTAGAACAAATGCAAAATCCTCAAACTTATGCTAGTTCAGAGCAGGGGGAACTGTGTGGAAGCCCACAGTTATTAACCTTATGTCTCCATCACAGTCAGATCAAATTCAACCAAACCACCTCAGTGGTGGTTCATCCACCTTCTTGAATTATCACAGTTTGAAGATTTGAATTTAAACTGACACATTTAGAGCCTGGAAATAGAAGTGCACACTCCTGCATGTGTTTTGAGTGAACAGAAGCACTGCATGCTCTGTGCTCATGCCTTGAGCTGCAGCTGTTGAAGAGCAGGGGGTCAAACACATTGTGGTACCAAGTAAAATCTTCAGGATAGCAAGCTGTAATTTCCTAGAAGCTGTAGGCTGAGGGAAATGTTTCTAGTAAATATTGGCTCCTGGAGGATAAAGAAACTGCAAATTCTCTATCTGAGGTTGTTTATCCCTGTTTCTGGGGTGTTTCACAAATGCACAGATCAGGCTTTTGCTGTGCTCTGCCTTTCCTTCTGCCTCAGACATGGGAAATGTGGGCTGGGAGGTGGGGAGATGCTGTGTGTGCACTTCTGGAGGAGTGAGGACCCAAGGATGCACCCGTGTTCCAGCCTCCATCAGCTGTGACAGCAGCTCTGAGATTTGCCATCTCAGTGGTACTTTTTTTTTTTTTTTTTTTTTTAGTTGGGGGTGCTCCTCTTACCAGATTAGCTGAGCTTTACTGAGAAAGCAGCTGGCAGATAATTTCATTACTGGCCACCTGTTGAGAAGTACATATGTGCCAGCATTTTTCTAAGCATAGGAGTTTAAAAAGTAGCAAAGGGAATTAATAGACAAATCCTACTGAAATTCCTCTGACATCCTTCATCAATCCTGGATTTAATGTCTAACGAGTGCTGGGGTGTGTATGATGGGAACGGGGGATGGTACTTTATAAAGTGTTTCATTGGAGGAAAAGGGCTTTACTCACAGTAACTCAGTGGGTAAGTTTGCATGGTCTTGATGAGAAGGCTGGGACTGAGACAGGCTCGGGGACTGAGACAGGCTCCTTGCTGTGACCAGCAGACCAGTGAGCCATCCAGAGCATGCGAGGGGCTAGGGGTCAGCCAGGTAGAAATGATGCCTTGTAGACTGTTAAAATACCATGGCTGGATTTTTATTTATCCTCTGCTAAAAAGTCTGCCTTGGACAGTTCATCAGTTTGATGTTGGAGTAGCTTTTGCAGAGGCTTAACGAGAGGAATCACTGCAGACTCCCTCCACAGCCACCCAGGACGGGTGGGTTCCTCATTAGGTGGATGCAGAAGCATTTGGAGCTGTGTCTCTTTCACCTCTGGTAGCAGAATGAGCCTCAGGACCATCCATTAGACTTGGTAAAAGACTGGAAAACCCAAAGATGGAGCATGCTGAGGGCAAAAGCATCCTGAAATGCTGTCCTGAGCATTTCCTGTGAAGGCCAGGTGTGAGTGCTGACCTCCTGCATGGCCTTCAATCAGCACAGACTTGCCACAAAGTGGAACATGGGAATTTTGGAAGAGGTGTAAATATCTTTGGAGATGCATGTTCCTGGCAAATCTCTGGTGTGTGCTGGTGAAAAGTGCTTCCTGTGCTCCTTTACCGCTCTCTTTGTTGGAGATTGTTATTATTAAACTTCTTTGTTATGGTGTCTGCTAGAAGAGATGAGGTGTGAAGGAGGTTACATTATCAGAGCCTTCTGCAGGCAATAAAAGGTAAAAATGAGAGATTAGAGATGTTTTCAGAAGATGAATAGACAAAGAGCAATGGCCTGAACTTCAGGAAAATTTGTGGGTGGGTTAGGAAAGGCTTTGGCGCATAGAGGAGGATGGTGTCCAGCAAGGGGGAATTCAGGGTGTGGACTGGAGAAGTGGAGCCAGGTTTCCAAGAGGTTTTGTGTGCTGTGACCCAAGGGTCCTACCCTCTAAACATTTCTCTGCTGTGAAGGACAAACACCCTGCAGAAGGTGGCAGAGGCCTTGTGGAACAGTACTACTGCCCATGGGGCAGAGAGGCTGTGGTAGCTCCTGCCTGCACTCTCCTCCATCCCCTCTCTCTTTGGAGCTTGCCTTGCTGGCTGCTCCCCCCTCCTGCCCTGTTTCCCCCTGCTGTCAGGCACTTGGTCCAGCTTTCTGACTGGAGAATTTTCCCCATGCGGGGAACGGGCCAACACCCTTTAGTGCGAGCTCTGAGCTGCATCCCTGCTCTGGGAGGCTCACACAGCATGTTGTTGGCAGCTGAGTTACAGCCCCTTGGATGTTTTTCTCCTGACAAGAGCAGCATGTGTGGATTTTCTGATACCACCCTGCGTGCTCTGGTTGTTCCCTGAGCTCGAGTTAGTTACGGCAGCTTTCAGCACGCTCCGCGTCGATCATCTCACTGCTGGACGTGGGTATTTCATGCAGGAAAACTTCCTTTTTTTTTTGTTTTTTTTTTTTTGTTTTTTCTTTTTTTTTCCTGGAGAATGACTGAATTAAACCATGTGTTTACTACCACTTGAGCAAAGTGGTCCCAGGCTGAGCTATAAGATATACGACTGGTGTTTAAAATTAAGAGAGCAAACATCAACAGAGAAAACTACAAGAGGGAAAAGGAGCCTGGGTAATGGAATTACATTACTTCCATGCTAATATGACCTTGGAGATGGTCTACTGCTCTGCAGGGATTTGGGAGAGTAATGTATTTGATAGCATCATCTGAGAGGGTGTGCATTTATCGAAGCATATTTATATCCAAGATTACATATTTGTGTGTAGGTGCACGGTGCTTATTCATTCCATTTATTTGGTTTTACCCATACATCTCTCTGTGGGACCCAGGGATGTGTTTCAGGTGATGCTTTGGGGTCCTCATGCCATGGGTTTAGATGCTAAGGAAGGACTTAATGATTTCTTCTTTAAACTGCCACATGAAAAGGCAGAATAAAAAGCATTGCACTCCTTACATCAATATACATGGCACCCCTCTCAGGGATTAGATCTTCAGTCCTTAGTCTCTGATGGAGCCAGAAGGGCAGGGGATTTCAAAGGAAGAAGGTGCTGTTTGCTAATGTGCCCTCTTTGTGCCATTATTAGTGTGGAGAGGAGCAGCAGCATCCCTTTTTCTCTCAGCTCCTGGGGTACCACACTGAGACACATTGATTACTGAGCTATCTGAAATTCTGGCTTTGAATGGAGAGATTTCCAGATCAGAACCATTTTGAATACTTGGTGGCCAGAGTGCTGTGGTGCTGGGCAGGCTATAAATTATTAAAATCAATATTTTATAATCAGCAGTCACAGTAGAAGTGAGTTATAATGAAATGGGTCCAGCTGTTTACAGACAGCAGTGTGGGAGAGGTGAGAAAAGAGCAGGATTTTCCCTGTACAAAATGATCTGTGGGGAGCTGCTTCTCTGGGTTAGGATAACCAGAAACGTGCATGAGTCAGGGGCATCTCACCATTCCCTCCAAACTCTGTGGCACTTAGTTTTGTTTTAGGCAAGAGCAGTGATTTTTTTGCCTTTTCAGCTTTATTTTTTGAGGTCAGTTTTCGTTCTGGAGGATGTGTGCAAATAGTCATTATATAAAAAGAGACAAGTTCATGGTTTAGAGGGAGGAACAGCCTTGAGTGATGTGGGAGCTTTCTGTGCGAGGGTGGCAATTGCTCAAGGAGAGCAGATAGCCCTTCCCAGTCTTCCTTGGAAGTAAAACTGATGTGAAGGGAATGGGATGCCAAGACTGAATCCTTTATTGGCTCTAGTGGCTAATGAAGCTGTGGAGTGGGTGTGGTTTCTGCTGAGGCTGCTTTGGCCATTTTTTGGGGCCTTCTGCAGATGAAGATCATTGTTTGAGTGTGGCCAGTTATAACCCCACCCAGCATCCTCAGTGCAGCTGGGTTCTCTCCAGTCACCCCTCACCTCTGCATGCCCCAGGTTCCACCTGTGGTTCCTCACCTCTCAGTCTCACAGGTCCTTTCTGTGAAATGCAGCTTTTTGCCTTTTATTTTGACACAGTTTAGGTGAAAGAAAGTTATGTATCTAATATTATGTTTAATGCTGATGGTCTATTGCAATGATTCTGTCACATCCTGAACCTCAGTGATCATGGGGTGACCACATGGAGGCATGGGCCCTGCTGCCCTCTGAAGAAGGGGCTTTGAGCTGGTTTGAGGCTGCTTTGAGCTGGTTTGGGGCTGCTTTGGAGGAACAGGTTTGGGGCACCCTGGGCTCGACTCCGAACCGGCTGTACCTCCTTGGCTGTGGGCAGCACGTAGGGATGAACCTTTGCTTGCAGTCCATAAAACACACAATAGAAACTCCTATCCACATCCAGGCAATTAAAATGTCTACTCAGTGCATAAAAATAATCTAATAACAATAATTGTGAAATTAATGAGATTTCAGATGTCTTTGTCAACCGGCCTGGGTTTTTTGAGTTCAAAGATGCATCGTGTTGCAGCCCCTGTGAGTTGGGGAGTTTTGTTCCCTCAAGTGCTTCAGGCTGTGATGAAGGTTGAGCATCCCTGATCAGGCAGCCTGCGTGGGGTATGTCTCATCACAAGGGAAACAGGCATCAGTCAAAATGCAGCCCGGAAGGGACAAGAACAAATTTGCAAAACACTCTGCCTGATGCCTTTTGGAAGGAATTCAGAGAAGAGCAACTAAAATGATTAAGGTTCTGCAGGGAATGTATTGTAAAAAAAGATTAGGAAAAAGAAAAACTAAATATATGAAATGCAGCTAGACCAGATTGAAGGGAAGCAATCCCCAGCGGTGCATATTTAGAAGAGTTGAACAATGAAGAACTAAAAGGACTATTTAGGATGCTGGAAGGAAAACATGGGGTATACAGAATCAATTAAGCAATCAAAAACCTGGGGGCTGCATATCTAGGTCCCTTTTCCAAAGGAAAGAGGCTCTTACCTCTTTGGAGCATGGAGGAGTCTCTGAAATGGATGCTGCTGCCTTTGGAAAGTTTTCAGTTGGTCTGGGGGCAAGGGGGTTGAAGATGACAAGTGCTCACCATGTCTCATGGGTGGAGATGTCCTCACTGAGCTCCCTGCATGGGAGGATGTGGGTATGGAAACCTCCTGGGCCTGTTGGGCTTTTCTTTTTCTCCTTAGATAGTGTGGAGGGGTGGCTGAGCAGCCATGAGCCCTGGACTGCCTTCTCCCTTCCCTGCTGCTGTGCTGCTGCACGAAATAGCAAAACCTGGAAGGTGTGATAGGGACAACTGGCTGCAGTCTCCCTGCCTTGGCTGATTAATTAACTCTTCAGATTAATTTCCTTCCTGATTACCGCTTGATTAATTCCTCCTAACTCTGTGAGACCTCCTCACCACTTAATCCTCTTTATAAGCCCTCAGAGTGCAATGCTTGAAGTAAACATCAAGCAGGAAAAAAAAAGCAAACACTCTGAAATGCAAACACAACAGTGCTGCCAGCAGGACCCCTCCCTGTGCCAGGAGCTGCCCCCATGGGCTGCCCCATGGCTCCCTGCCCCAAGGGCTCCTCCACACTCCCCTCTCCTCCGAGCCCCACTTTTCTCAGCAGCTCTCCAGCGTGTCTGTAGCAAATTGCACAATTTCACTTGTTGAGCCTGATAATTAGTGACAATATCCCAGTAATTTGCAAAAGGGGCAGGAGGAGGGAGCTGTGCTCAGCTGTGTTCAGCAGCAGGAGAGGAGGTTTTTTTTTCCCCTCATCTCCTCATTAAAAGGAGCATCTGAACTCATGAAGCAGCTTTTGATGTAGGCTAGAACATGAGATGCTGTGCTGGCCATCAGGGTTTGTGCTGTCTCACCACCCAGACCTGTGGCATGAGGCAGAGAGAGGCTGGGGATGGCAGAAGCCACCAGCTCAGAGGAGAGGGGTGAGTGAGGACACCAATTTGTGGATTTTTGGTGGTACAGGGGGAGGCAGTGGGGTCAGAGAGAGAGAGGGGTGATCAGGCTGAGCCTTGGCTTGAGTCTGAACAATCCACATGCAGAAATCAGCAATCCTGATCCTGCTGAGGATTTTTAATTTAATTAATTTTTTTTTTCTGTTCCTGGGCATCTATTCCCAAAGGCCTCTAGATGCTTTAATGAAATATAAGTAAAAACATAACTTATGATGAGGAAAGAAATGCAGCCAAATAAATCCCCAAACAGGAACAAAAGCTTTTCCCCATCTTCCCTACACTCAATAACCCAGCATTTACCCCTGGGAATCATAATGCTTAAAGAACAACAGCACTTTCTTGGACATTGTTTTTGAGGAATGTTTTGTGGTTGGAAACAAAGCTGCAGTGTGCACCAGCTAAGTTCTAGTGAATTTGTTGTTCTTATAACCTCAGCTGCAATGGACACAGGAAGAATGTTTTGTGCCCAAGAGCCAAGCTTGCTTTTTGTTTCATGGCCGTACAGCATGTGTCATCCACAAACGTGACCTAGACTAATGAATTTGGCTGAGTTTGAACCAGCAAGTGCAACAAAAAAAAAAAAAAAAAAGAAAAAAGAAAAAAAAAAAGAAAAAAAAGATGTTGTGTGTGGATAGAGGGACAGGGAATGATTTATTTCGGTGTTGATGGAAAACAAAAACAGATCTTGGAGGTTTTTGGGGCCGAGGCTGTTCTTAGTCTGCAGCCTGTGCTGCCCTGTGCTCCCTGGTGTCTTGCCACAGTCATGGTGTTTGAATCTGTCTTTGGGCCTGTTGGAGCCAAAGGACTCTGATGAAGGAGACTGCACACAGAGAATCTGTTCTCATATCAGAGCTGCTTTAAGCACAGCCCTCCAAGGTTATTTCGGTGCACCCGATAATCTTTGGCCATGAAGCCACTTGGGCCTGAGATTGTTTTACTCTATGTCACTGCCTCTAAAAAATACTCATTTTGGCTGTGTGAGCTGTGTGATAGGTGGCATATGACAAATTACAGCTGTGCTCTGCTGCTTCAGCTTGTATAAGTCTGCAGCCCAGCCCGGGGCTCCCTTTGGTGCCTTGTCCCAGTTCCTGAATTGCAGGAACAGGTTAATGATCTGTTTTGACTCTTTCTGAACTCGTGTGATGATATTCATGCTGGGATGGGGTGAGGAAGGGATGGAGCTGTCCTGATAGCCTGCATCCTTGGGAATTGGCAGCATGGGAGCTGTGCAGGGCTGAGGTTTCTGGCCTGGGAAGTTCCATGTCTGAGTAAATGCAGGTGGTGGTGGATTAGGAGGCCTGAATTCGAGCCTCCCTATCCCCCTGGTCATCCATTTGGAGTTGGAGCAAAGGGCACTTACAGCCATTTTCTGGTTACTGGGGGTGCTATCATGGCCTGGACAGTGTGTCTAAGATCTGCAGAAATCTTCTTTTGGGTGTCAACAGGCAGAGTCCTGCAAGTGTGACTTTTGTATGCTTGTCACATTGTTCATTGTAAAAAAATTCCCTTTATTTGCCTTTTAATGCTACTATTAAAGCTTTACTGCCAGCTGATCTTCAATTCCTACAAGGGATGGGGGAGAGTAAATTGGAATCTTTGATCTCCTTTGCTCTACTTTCTCTGTCCTTGTATCGTCTTTAGGGCTGTATTTCCTTGGCTGCAAAAAAAGTCAGCATGAAAGTAAGAGGGAAGGGGGAGAAAACCTGGAATTTATTTTGGTGTTAGTGAAGGGACTGTGCATCCCAGCAGCAGTAACAGCCTTGAACCCTGTCTGTGCATCAGAAGCGTTCCCAGATGCATGAGGAGGGGGGACTGTGTTCTCAGGAGGGCAGGTAATGGTGGGGAGTTCCCCAGCGGTTTGTCTGGGCTAAGAGTGCCGTCTGGATCAGAGGAAATTAGCTTCTGAAAAGGGGGGAAAGGGGAAAAAGTGGCTGTTCTTAACTACACGCTGAAAATCTAGCCAGAGGCAGCTGGAATAAGGCTTGGTGGAGCAGCGCTGGCACACTTTTTTTGATTTCCTACGCAGCTTGGAAACAGCAGCAAGAGAGAGCTGAAAAGCAGACTTGTAAGGAAGGTGGTAAGTCTGGGAGAGAGGGGAAAGAACATACCAAAAAGGATGGATGAATTTCTAGTTTATGCAGAGGATCCAAATATGCACGTAAATGATTGTTGAGCAATGAAACTGTAGTTTTAAATGATGTTGCTGCCAAAATCTGCAGAAAAGGCGCTTCAGTGCTGAAGGAAATTTCTCATTTTGTAAGGTGATCAAAGGGCAAATGCACAATTCTTTTGGTACCACATTGTATCAGAGCCTCCCTCTGCACATCCCCCTCCCTCCATCTCTCACCCTCGGGCGAATTCACCTCTGTGGAGATGACTTAGCACATGAGGGATGTGGAGGGATTGGATCCTAATCAGATCATTACTGCAGCTGTGAAGGAAAATAATTTCCCATCCACAAGCCATCACCTCTTTCAGCATCTTCTTTATTTATTTCTAAATAATGTATATATATTCCCCCCCCACCCATGTGATCAAAAATAAAATCACTCTGCGTAAAAGGCAAGAAGAGAGAAGTCAGTCAAGTTTAGACAGTGTGGAAAATGCTCTTTTCTTCAGAACCAAACTCTTGCAAAGACCCTGGATAATTTGATCTTTAGTTCTGAGGTAGAGACACGCAGTCTTTACTGCCAGCTAAATGTTATTCCATTACATCCAGAATCCAGGTACTGGACTTGTCTGTTTAGCACAGTGGGCTTCTGTGGCCAAAAGGGAACAGAAGGGATAGGAAGAAGTGAATGTATTGGAAAAAAAAACCCCAAATGCCTCAAAGCCCAACACCAGCGCTGCTGCAGCAGGCTTAGGATACAGGCAATATCTTTGGGTGGTGCATGTTCAGCCTAAGCTCTATCACCAGTGTGCTCCATGTGTTAGTGACATTTGAGAGAAACTCAAGAAAAGGTGGTTTATGAGCAGAAGGTGCAACAGGAACCTTGAACCCCCGTAGAGCTATAAGAGAGAGCAAAGCCTTGGTGGGTGTGTTGGCCTCCTGTCCCTCCTCTCCATTAAATCATTGCTTCCAGGCACAGCTGACTTTTGCTCAAGTATGCACTGGTAGAGACACTGGCACTGGAGAGTCCCAGTCCCCAGGTACCAGCTTTTTGAGTGGTGTGGAGTGCGGTGGTTGGTTTTGCTCTTTGCCTCTGACTTGCAGGTAATCCCTGTGTGGTTTCATAAACTGCCCTGGAAAGCATTGGAGCTACAATGTTGCACTAATTCCATAGACAGAAGCTAAATGCTGCATGGATGGCTGAGGAACATTATATGGTGTCAGCTGTAATCTGGATGAAAACAGTTGAAGCATGACTCGTGCAGCCTTTTGGCAGACTGTGGGGTGCTGCTATCACCCAGTTTTGGGGAAAGATTGACTTCCCACACAGACTCAGGGAAGAAAGTTTTCATGAGATGTTGGAGAAACTCTGGAGCAGCCAACACTTGAGAGAACATTTTTTAAAAGACTTCACAGGTGGCAAAGAGCTCCAAAATATCTGCTAGTGTGCAATTAGCACACTAAAAAAGCAAAAAAAAATTGTGCAAAAGCACAAACAGGAAGACAACAATTGCACAAGCCCTCTGCAGTGGTGAGTTGTTGATGCAGTCTGTTTGCAGGGACTTGTTCTTAATAGCTCTGCCCAACAGCATCCAGCTTCTGGAGTTGAAACTGTAGTCTTTCGTGCATAAGTCTTGCTCTGCTGGCAGTAATTTTGCAGGCTGTGGCTCCATCCTGGACTGTCAAACCACAGGATTTTCTTGGTGCAAGCCTGTGTGCAGGGAGCTGCATTCATGTGTGTGTACTCTCAGGTAACTGTCTTGGAAGGGCATTGTCCTGCTAATGGAAATACAGATTTCTGTGGTTTGAGGCATCTGCTAGACAAGTTTATGGCTTTGTTTGTGTGCTTTCAAAGGACAGGAGGAAGAGGCTGGAGAGGGGAGAATCCTGCTGGGTGGCTTGAGAGTGCTCTGCCTGCGTAGAGCTGTCTCAGCAACATCACCATTCCCCACTTGAAATGCTAAATAATTCTTCTACTCTCTTGTGCGATTGTTTTATGTGCTTTTCTCAGCAAAATCAATCAAGAATTGATAATTTATAAGCTCCTATTTGCATTATTTTCACTCTTCAAGGGGAAAAAAGAGAAGGATAAAGCAGAAGGTATTGTCACAAATAGAGGAGTGGGGGGATGCAGAGCTGAGCACCACCTCCCTTGTGTGTGGGTTTGGAGTATGCTCATTGCTTATGCTGGTGAGGAGGCTGGTCTTTGCTGCTGACTCCTGAAAGATCTGCCCTTGCTGCCCACTGGAGAAATGGTGATATAAGGGGTGATGATAGGAGGTGTGAGCTTGCCTGTAGGGAAAAACAGGGGCTCAACCTTGAGAGGTGCCAGGCATGGTCATCCCCAGCAAAGTTATCTGAGTGTGAGTGAGAACAGAGCTTTGCCAGGTTTGTGCATTCCTGTGTGTACAGAGTGCTGTGGAAAGAGAGAGATTGGACTAGGCAGGTAGAAGGAGAAAGCTGGGTTAGCTGCCATCCCAGCTTACACTGAAAAAGAAATACCCTGTGGCAGCATATTCCACACTTCTAAGCCTGAACCCTGCCTGCTGTCACGTACATCCTCACACACAGAGGGATGAGTCCTGCCTGCCCACCTTCCCACAGCCACTGCCACCCTGTGGGCACACGTCCCATCCCCATCCCACCCCACCACCCCCACTGCCCTGAGCTGCAGTGAGGGCATGGGAGGAGGGAGCCATGTCCCCTGGGAGCTGCCCTACTTTGGGAATATTATGGAAAAAAGTAGCTCTAATGTCTTAAAATAGAGATAAATATTATAGCTTTGCAGAAAGAGAAATAGAAGAAGTGAGAGACTGCTTAGATAAATAAAAGGATGCATTTGGTACTGTAAATAACTACATAGGCAGATGGGTGCACAACCAGTCCATAGACATGGATGTTATCAGGATGTTCCTGCAGAGTAGGAGACACATCAGTTACATGGCCAGGATCCTGCTCTGAACTCCTTGTCCCCTTCACTTGTGCTCCTACCAGAGGAGTCATTTGCATGGTGAGCTGCTGCTTTTTCTTGTGAAAGCTTGATTGCTAGTTTCCACACTGTGCAGCTTTCCAAACTTTGCCTCTTAAAGCTGGAGAGTAGCCTTGGATAAAAAAGCTTAATCAAATAATGAAAATCAATTTATGAGAACAGCCGGACTCAGACCTGCCCCTGGTTGAGCTCCTGTGGTTCCTGTTCCAGCAGGACAAAAGGAGCTGAGCTATGGGTGGACCAGCCCCAGTGGCTGTCTGTGCCCCTCCAGGGCTCAGGTATTCATGGATGCCATGGCATCTGTTGTGCTGCCTCCTCTGCCTAGCGAGGTTTTATCCTTGAGCAGATGATCTAGAAACACAAAACAAAACCTCAGTGTGAACTGTTGACACCCTTCCTTTTAGGGTGTTAAGAATTTTTTCAAATATTCTATATTTGTTCTGAGTGTTTCAAACCAGAATTTGGAGAATTTGGCTCGGGAGGTCTGGAGAATTGGCTGGCTCCCAGCGTTTCCCAGTAGATACTCCTGCCTCAGTTTTCAGCTCTTGTTCTTCTATTCATGACCTGAAGCAAAAGCTCTGTAGTTGCTTAAATGGAGATGTGAGATTCTTGCCGTTTCCTAGAAAAACTTGGGTGTTCAGCTTGTCTTTAGAAATGGCAAAGGTTGGTGTGGGTCATGCATCTTCAAAGCAGTACTGTCTTCGCCTTTCTGCCAGAATGACCCTTTATCTGTCCCAAATTCCTGGTATTACCAACACTGGTCTATCCCACTTGACTCAGTCTCTTGGAAAATAGGTGTTACTAGATGGGTCAACAGCTGATACAATTCAAAGTATAGCCTGTGGTAGGTTGATTCTGAAAGCTTCTCTTAACCTGTTTGTTATATTTCTGGTTGCAATTTAGGCAATCATGTAGCTTGGCAAATGAATTTATGTCCGAGTCTCTTCCTGTGTGATAAACTTTCCATTCTCAGCCACTGATGCCCATCTTGAAGGAAAGCCAGCAAGGTTTTGTTAATATTTTACCAATCACCTGCTTCTTAGCAGGTGGGGCTCAGACTTGTCCACATTGCTGAGAAAAGACTCCACTCCCACCTTCAATGTTCTGAGTAAAGGGTGAAAAATACTCCCGATTCTGTCATTCCAAGCCTTCCTCCCATAGGCTACTGGCAATGATGTGTTGGTTCATCACACTACCAGAGAGAGACTGTGCTGAGAGATTTGTTAAATACAGCAGAGCTGTGCAACACCCCCGAGTGCTGGATGTTCAGTCTGTTCCTCACCGCGTGCTGAACAAGGAATGCGGGGAAGCGGCTCGCTCTTGCCTCTGTTTGGCAGAAGATGCTTGCTATCTTTGTAGTCCTTGTGAGAAGTACGTTGGGGCTGGACAGCATGTGTGAATCCCCTGGTGAAGATTCCTCCCAGCCGTGGGAGTAAAGGCTGGGTTGATTTATTTGGGAATTACCAGAAGTTGGGTTTTCTCTGTAATGCCCTCAGATAGTCAGTGGCCAGCAGAAATCCCTCTGCGTCCACCTCTTGGTTTATGCTGGTTCTTTGGCCATTCATATTAGAAAATGTGCTTTTGAAGAACTACGTGTTTCCAGCAAAATATCCTGGGGGTCTTCTGGTCCCATCGTGTTTCCAGCAAAATATCCTGGGGGTCTTCTGGTCCCATCTTGCCATGACTTTTGTCCCTCTGCTTCCCACCCTTCTCCAAGCTCTCGCTGTATCACAGCTGCAGGTGAAACGAGCAGCTCCCTGCCCCGCTGCTAATGGGGCTGCAGATTGATAGCTCCTGGTTGCAGAAACACTTGTCACGGGCTTGACAAGCTGCTCAAGGTTGCCTGATGTTTCAGGGTGGAGGTGGAAGGAGGGAGCTGCTGAGCTCTGTGCTCGTGCTTTATGGCCCTCCTGGTGGGACTGGTAGGCAGCCTGGCATAGCAACCGCTCAGGGCATTTACTAAGTGATTTATGAATTTGTAAATTTTCTGAGGCCCTGAAGCAAAAGTGCCTTTAATTAAATTTTTATTCTTTTCCCTCTTCCCCCCCTTCCCTGCCTTTCACCCTCCCTATTTTTGTCCCTGCCTGTGGTTTGTTTACTGAGACCCAGCAAAGCTTTTGGAGAACAGGTAGGAGTCTGTGAGCGTAGCCAGGAGGAGCAGAGGATGGCAAAGCAAACAAGCAGATGGCGGATGTGATAAAGCAGCCCCCGGCCGCTCTGCCAGGCTCAGAGAGGGCTCTGCAATGCAGTTCAAGGGTCCCACAGTAAGAGCTTCCTGCAGCCCTCTGCTCCGGACTCAGATTTGGCAAGGTGACCGAGAGACCGACGGCCAAGCTCTCATTTGCCATGTCCTCAAATCCTGGCACTGTTTAGGGCTACCTGGAGAGTCGGGCTGCTGGGGAAGAGACAGCCTTATGCTGCTCTGCATTGCCCTGCTGCCTGTGACACGCCTGTGCAGCCACCCATCTCCTAGTGATAGCCCTTCCAGTGGGGGAGTACATGAACCGAAGGAAAGGAGCTTTCCAATATTGCTACATTGTTTTTCTTTGAAAGAAAGTTCTAGAAGAATAAAATGAGAAGTTGGCCTCATCTTTGTAGTCAAGGGACTAGAGGCAGCTCCCCCAGGAGACTTTGCCTTGGCATTGCCTAGGACTTCCCCCATCAGCAGTCTTATTTTGTGATCCCTCCCCAGCCACTGACTCAGTGGCAGTGTCCTTACCCAGCCAAGCGATGTCAGTCCTGTGAATAGATTTCTATCAACCCACTCATCTCTAAAGAGCTGCAGTTAAAAGGCTCTGGAGACATAATTGTGTCTGCGTAACAGCAGCGATGATTTCCTTGAGAGGTAGGATGAAAAGTGGCTCCATTCCACTACTTCTGCAGAGACTTGATAGCTGCTTCTAGAAAGGGACTTGGTTGTGGTCCAGCAGCCCCCACCACCACAGCCTTCCCTGCCTTGTGCTGCCTTCCAGCTGCCTGCTTGTGCTGTCTGCACACTCGAGCCACACTCTGTAGGGTGTTACCATCCCCATGGGTGCCTCCAAGCAGGTGAATTTGGGAACGGGTTTAGCAGGATGCTAACGTGTCTGATGCAGGATGCTCTGGGCAGCCTGAAGTGGGCTTTGTACAAGGGGCAGTTGGCCTGATGCTCAGCAGACACGTGTTACCCTCAACCAGAAAGCCACCAGCCTTGTGCAAGATCACATTTCTATTTTTCCCCCCTTATTACCACGCTGTGGGTGAGGATGCTGTTTATCCCACTTCTTTCTGCTCCCTTGGTGGTGCAGATGGAGAAGTCACTTGACCTCCACTTGTCTTCAGGTCTGGCTTCCCAGTGTGGATGTGTTGTGTCACTTGTCGTGAGCTACAAAGCTGTCGAGCAAGGGATGTGTTTTGGGGGCACGGAGTGTGGAGCAGGGAGACAGCGCTTACTCATGGAGGTAAATGCCGAACGCCCCATCTTTCTCTGCCTCCGTGGCTCACAGGCTAACGTGAGGCAGCTTCCCTCCCACCTGCCCTGGGGATTTTGATGAAATAGCTTGGGAGAAGGATGTGAAATATGTGTAGGGAGACAGGGATTTGGCTGGTGGTGCTTCTTATGCACTCATGCTTTAAAAGCTGGTGACTGAGGCTGCAAAAATCAGAAAGATTTGAATCTGAAAATCCTTCCTTAATGTGACTTAATATTGCTGGGCCATTGCTTGTGCCAACCATGTCCATGATGACTGTTGTGATACCCAGTCTCTTGCATCCACTCATGAGTCTTTTTTGACATTTTTCCCCTTCTTCATTCCTCTGTCCTGGCAGAAGGAAGATTTGTTTGTTTTGATTGCCCTGCCTCCAGGGCTGGCACCACATTCAGGTGCTGCTGGTCTCACATGGGGCTTCATGTGACTTGTCCCTATTCCCCAACCACCCACTGAAGCATGTCCATGTGGTTGACTCCCACCCTTTGTTTCTTTTCCCAAGCTGCTCTATTTCACTGGTGTCTTCCAGCAAGAGGCCACTGTCCTGATTATCTCCTGCTGTTGTAGAGGACAGAGGTGGATCTGGGAACTTCCTCTTGGGGAAGCTGGGAGAGAGATGTGCTCTGCCCCAAGTTCCACACTCATGTTGGGCACTAGCAGCTTTTTTTATCAAGCAGAATCAGTAGATGCTGCATTTCTGCTTGTTTTAATTGGTGATTTAGACTCTTGATGCAGCCAAGAGTTTCTGGCTGGGCACTGAGGGAGCAGAAGGGAACTGGGAGATACAAGGCAAGCTCCTTGCAAGGCCTGTGGAACAAGTCCCACCCCAGGACTGCCAGCCCAGCATTGAGGTGACAGGTGATGCATTTGTGAGCATCTGTATTGAAATGCATGTAGTGTTCCTTGCTGACCTCCAACAGGAGCCACGTCCATGCCTGGAGCTCACCGGCAAGGAGGGGAGTGTGCTGTGCTCTTTGGAAAGGGAAATATCTCCAGACCTTGGAGGAATTAATTATTTTGTGTGCTGGACTCTTGCCTTCTGACAGATCTATCTGAATTACAGATTAACTGTCAGTGTGGGGACAGAGGAAGCCATTTCAATGAATCGCTCTCTAATTTATTAGAGGGGTTGTTTGGGCTGGTGGATCGACACTGCAGCAAGTTCTCTGAGTGGGGAGCTGTTTTACATCCTTCTCCACATCTCCCAACCTTTTATTCCTTGCTTGTTTTATCTCCCTGTTCACAGAATCTCTCTCAAAACTAATGAGGGTCCCAGCAAGGCCAGTGGAAACCCCCAAACTGCGACACTCTACAAATGAGTTGTCAGCCCTCAGAAAGCTGTGATTTCAGAGCCTTTCTCCAGGGACTGCTTCTGTGACTTTTAAACAAAACCATCACCTTTATGACCAAGGGCCATAAATTTTGGAGAAAGGCACGACATCC
This sequence comes from Vidua macroura, assembly GCF_024509145.1. Lineage (NCBI taxonomy): Eukaryota > Metazoa > Chordata > Aves > Passeriformes > Viduidae > Vidua > Vidua macroura. Next base: position 14,981,219 of record NC_071582.1, read on the forward strand.
TGGAAAACACCAGTGCATCAATTCAGCAGTTGGTAATAGTTGAGCCAAAAAGTATCCGTTCCTTTTCCATCAGTTCTTCCTGGAGAATGTCAAGGGCTTCCCTCTACTCCTTAAGTCTACAAAGGTTTTGTAAAAACGTCCAAAACTTATTTCTTGTTGATTCTGGGCCTTGTAGCAAGGCTTAACACACCCAACACTGTTATTGATGTGAGCATCATCGGCTAGGGAGCACCAGGGCTACCCAAACCCAGCCTCGCTTCCTCTTCCAGTTGTTCAGCATGAAGGAAAAAGGATTTGTTTATTTGTTCATGGATATTTCTGACATGGACTTCATATTCCAGAAGAGTCTCATAATATTACGGGAGCAGATTCGGGATTTAAACCATTATAAAAGTTAAATACGTTTTGATTCTGTAAGCAACACACTATTTATCTTGGGATAGAATAAATCTGAGAGACTGATATCACTGCTGGAGATCATCTCAAGGAGGGCTGTGGAGGGAAAAAAAAGTGCATTTACTTTTTGAGAAATGTAAGTTTTAAATTTTCATTGCCCTCATGCATGAACTGAGGCAAACCATGAGTGCAAGGATTTTTATTATTTTTTGACCATGTAAGGATTTATCTTTTGGCCTGAAAGCAAACATCGCAAGTCTGATTTTAAATTTGAATCTACAAATTTGCACCCTGAGTAAATGCAGCCGCCTGCTTGCTGGCAGGGACTGGACACATGAGGTGTCTGCTGGAAGTGAACCCATTGGCATCTGCAGCCTTGATGGCTGCTCAGTGTTTTCATAAAAATTCCATTTCAAAACAAAAAGGTCAAAAGTTGACCAAAAAAGCTACAGCTGAAGACTATTTTTGTTTGAAAAATTACAGTCACTATTAATTACTGCATGAGAACCAGATGGTACTGACCAGTTCACTTTCATGGTCCAAGCAGGATCTTGAAAGAAAACCAAGAAGAAAAACACACAGCAAAGACAAAACATGTGTTGGTGCCAGGTACTTTACATTTTGATCAGTCCTTCCATTTGAAACCTCTGAGCAATGCAGAGTAAGGCACTTTTTTGTTTAAAGGCTGATAATTTTTTTTTTTTTTTTTTTAGCTTGACAGAATATTAAACCAAAATAAGGAGGCCTGAAAATTAATGTCTTTTTATGACTGCAAAATCCCCTGGTGTCTTGAGAGTCTCATAAACTGGATATTTGAGAGGGGATGCGCAGCTCCCTGGGCTTGGAATCACTCCGGTTACCACTGGAGAAAATAAACCTTCTTGGTGCAGGGGCAGCTGGGCTCCAGGGAGAAGGCACTGGTGTCAGCACGAGGTGATGTGGCTGCAAGATAGCCTTGTCAGGCTAATTGATCTGGAGCCTTTGCCTTTCCTGCCAGGGCTGCCTGTCTCCTTACCCATAATCCCCACCTCTTTGATGGCCTGTCAGGAATATGGGACTTGGCCCAGTTTTACATTTATCCAATAACATTATGAAATTGATAGTGACACTTCCATTGGCACTAATTTCAGTAAGAGATTGGAGCCAGAGGACAAGCGGTTTGCTCTCATGGCGGCTAAGCTTTCCAAGTGGATCAAGATGACCCAAGACTGATCTTGCAGTGGCCAAGGCATGAGAAGGGAAGAGGTGGGAGGGGGATGGAGGTGGCTGGTGGACTCAGAGCTAATGAGAAACATGCCTAATGCTTGTCCTCAGCCTGCAGTGGTCCTGGCTGGTGAGAAGCATATTCTGCTGCCCTGGCTTGTGCTGCAGAGCTGCTGCTGGCAGGGCTTTTGCTCCATGAATGGTGTTTATTTAGCAGCATTGGACATCAGTCTCTGCAAAGGTCAGGAAAGGCCTCAGGCAGGAGGGCAGCAGTGGTCCCAGCTGTTGACTTTCAGGCCTTCAGTGATTCTTGCTGTTATAAGCATTTCCTGGCACAGGGTCAGGCTCCGGCAGCATCACGCTCTTGGCTCAGGTCAGCGATCCAACATGAGGCTGGACATGCTGCTGATGGAGCTGCCAGAGGCCCCCTTGCCAAATATCACTGGGGGTCCTCTTGTGCTAAGGGAGCTCCACACCAGCTGGGTTAGATAACGCATCCCAAAGCTTTCACCCAATGCTGGCCACAGTGTTGAAGGTGATGCAGTTGCCACAGCCTTAATGCACTCCGTGTGCATGTTCTTTGCCATCTGAATTGCAGAATGGGTGGAGATGTAGCTTATGCCCATCCCTGGAAGTGTTGAAGGCCAGGATAAATGGACCCTTAGAACTTGGTCTAGTGGAAGGTATCCCTGCCCATGGTGGGAGGTCAGAAGTAGATGATCTTTAAGATCTCTTCCAACCCAAAGCATTCTGTGATTCTATGATTAAGCCACTTCTCCTTTCCTCTCCATCTGGCACCTATTCGGTCAAGCTTTGGTTTGAGATTGGGCAAAGCATCACTTTGGTTCTGAGCTGCAGTTTGCTCAAGATGATCCCTTGACCCTCGTCAGGCAGCCCTTTCCTCATTCTCACAGTTCGTTTGCATTTTCACCCAAGGAAAGGCTTGGGGGAGTGTTCATCATTTTGTCAGAGTCTTTGGTGGCTGGAGGCCAGGAGAGAGGATAAAAAGCCTTAGGCTTATGATAAATTGGAAATGCAGAGAGAAAACGTGTCTGCTTGGTGCTGAGCAGGCAGCCCTGCTCCAGGCTTGGGTCTTTGTGTGGCGTCACTCTGGATGCTCATGAGGTGGTGAAATACCACCAGGGCCATGTGTGGTAAATCCAGCCATGGGGTCCCGAGGGTGTGGGGAAAGCAGGTACTGCTGCTGCCTTTCTCATGTTCCTGTGTCAATGGGACTGTCCCCCTCAGTGGATCTGGGCATGCCTGGCTGCCCATCAGTGTCCAGTGAGCCGCTGTCCATGGCAGTGGGGTGTGAGCAGGCGAGCATCTCCCTTCTCACAAGGGCTGATGTGACCCAGGGCTCAGCAGACACCACTGAGTGCTGCTCTTGCACAGCCACGGCACGTTTCTCACCTCCCTCACAGAGCAGGGGGATACCTGTGCTTTGGACCTGGAGCTCCTGGAGCTTGTCACAGGAGGGGCCAGGAGTGAGGAAGCAGCTGCACGTGCGTGGCTTGAGGGGTGTGGAGAAGCTGTAGGAAATGCTGCAGTATATAAAGTGTGTCTTGCGAACAGAAGAGATTAGAAAGCTGATATGATGTTATTCCGATTGATTTTGCTGTTGTATTTATACCTGGAGGTAAAGAGCAGACATACTGGAAATCAATTGGCCCCATGCTCTTCCCAATCTCTCTGCAGCGCCGTTCGGATGAAATGCTTATATCATTTTTACGGTGTGTCTGTGATAGGGATGAGTGAGCCAAGAGATTAATAGATGCTGGTGAGGCCGTTGCCCAGGCACTGCCTGGCTTCTGCCTTGTAAAGCCTGTGCTGCTCCAGGGTTCAAGGTGCCCCTGAGGTGACAGCTTGGTGACTTTCCTTGGGAAAAAAAAAAAGAAGCAAATCTAGTCAAGAGGAACAAAGGGTGGAGAAAGGTGAATGGCAATAAGCCTGTGATTTGGGGCAGGCAGGATGTTGTTCAGCTCTGGAGCTGAGGGGGCTGGATGGAGACCTGGGGGAAAGAAATGAGGTTTTGTCTTCAAATGGAGCTGATCCCTTAAAGAGGGAATTGTGCATTGAAGATAAGGCAACAGGGATTTCTTTTGATGTACTGTAGTGCATCCAGTACCCAACAGCCACCCATCCTGCCTTACCAGCCCTTCCTGGACCCTGACCTTGGGGCTGGGGCAGAAGGGCTGCAGGAGGGCCATTCAGGGATGTTGGCCACACACATGCTGCATTCCTGGTGTCCCTGCTCACTCCTCCTGCCTTATCCAGGTGCGAGTTTCTCTGCTGCTCCTGCCTCTGCCATGCCAAGATGCATCACAGCAGGTTTCTCTGCAAGAATGGGTGTTTGTTTTGCAGCTGGCTCCTCCTCAAAATCTGCATGGAACCTGTATGCCCAGCAGTGGAAAAAACATCTTGTTACCAGCAAATGGGAGAAGATAGGTGGGAGGAATGGTGGAAGGTGACTGGGTATGGTCTGAATGCCAGCACCAGCATTGCCAGACTAAACACTATCTCCCTCCCTGCAGTGACAATTGAATAAAACAGACTTTTCTTCCTCTCCTCTTGCCTGCACTATTTAGTTGTTTCACCTGATCTCAGCAGTGAAAATCTTTTTATCTTGGCAAATTAACCAGCTTCCAAGTACCCATATGTTATAGCATGGGAGTAGGTATTGGCTTGTCACTCAGGCATCAGCAAGTCCTTGCATTGCAGGTTCAAAAATATTCTTCTGTTATCCTGTGGCCTGTTGGCAGTTGCTTTGCTGGTCGGACACTTTCTGAGCTGAAGATGTTTGGTAACACTGGGCTGGAGTTTAAGCCTAGATGTAAAAGTTTCTGCTTTGCCTGCCTTTGAGTGCTGGCTGTCTTTGCTGTTATGCATGGCCCTGGCTTGTCAGATCCCACCCTTTTTAATTATCAGATTGCATTACCATTTTTACTGTAAGCATTTTCTGTTTCTTGTTCTGCTAGATTTATGCATTTGTGCCGTCATATTCATTGACTTTATATTTTATATGATTTGATCTTAATGTTTCCATCCCTGAGTGTGAGTGCTTATAGGATTGGTGTCTAAGCTCAATAAATAAACTTGAGAAGGTGTGGTAAGGGAAGGACATGGGAGGAGTGAGGGAGTTTGGATATCCTCTACAGCAGATGGAGTGATGGTCCAAAGAAGACTGGCTGGAGGCTGGAAAGAGTGAAGGGGGGATGTACAGGGCTGCTGCAGCCCCTCTGCCCTGATGCACTCTCTTTTGTAGCAAGAGCTGCCTTCTCCCTGCTGCAGTCACCTGAAAAAATCAGAGAAGGAAATGTCAATATGTAAAGATAGAAAGGGGCTTCTGTAAATGGCAGTATTTTGGCAGTGTTGCATCAGGAAAGAAAGTGCTTTAAGGATTGCCTGTGTAGGGATCGCCCACTGACAACGGATCTGACAGCTTTTTTATATTATAATGCATCTGCAATGTGTAAGGGGCTGGAAGGTGCAAGTGGGGGAGGAGACACGTGTCCAACCCAAGCAGTGGTGGGTGCAGAGATCCCAGGCCTGTCTCTTCCTTTTACCCTAAAGTTCAGAGGGATCTTCATCTCCTCAAGATCATCAGGATCTCAAACCCATCATGTTGTTGAGAAGGGAAAAGAGATTGCAGTTTGCTCCTGCCTTTTTTACTGGAGGGGCTGGAAGCTGAGGATTTGGAGTTTATCCCTTTAAGAGTTCAGATTTATGTTCTTGATGTCTTCATCTGCCTGCAAAGCCTAAGGGTTTGATTTTTATATGTAGTGTTTCCCCAAAAGCTGATGGAAGAGTCTGTGTGCCCTGAGCTATGGCAGGGAAGGGACTGGCACCTTTGGAAGCTCCTCGGCCACCACAGTGGTGTTCAAGCAGGGGCTGTGCTCTCCCAGCCAGCCTCTGCAGCATGCAGCAATGCCCTCCAGGTCCATTGGCATCATGCAGGGATAGCTTGGGGTGAATTTGGGACATGGAGATGGAATTGAGCTGTATGGATGTGGGAAATGCTGCTTGGACATGGTTGAGGTGATGGCGACAAAGAAGGCGCTGAGTGCTGGAATTAGGAGGGAGGTCTGGACAAAGCACATCGTTTTACACAAGTGAGGGGTCTGCTGTGGTTCAGAGGAAGAGGTGCCACATGATAGACCACCCTGTGGTTGGGACTGGTGACTCTGGGGATGAGAAGTGGCTACTTCCCATTGTAGGAGGGCAGAGAACAAGCTGGAGCCCGTGGCAGGCTGGCTCCAAACAGACCCCTCCTAGGCACCAAGCTCTGCCTTGGCTCCGTGCCCACATCTGTCAATAAAAATTAAGAAATTGATTTTCTTTTGTTTGCCTGAAAGGATGAGGCTCTCTTTATGAGACAGTAAATGTAATCTTGCTCTGAGCATGGCTGGATTTTTAATTGTATTTATTGTTCTTTCGCTTATTCTTTTATGAGTTTCAGTTCCCTTCATTGCTGGTGCAGAGATCAGCCCTGGGGTGTGGGTTGATTTCAGCTCCAACAAAAGGTTGGCAATTTTTTAGAGTTTCTTTTTAAACTTGTTTATTTTCCTGATAAGCTGAAGTTTGAGGTTATTTTTACTCTTGTTTATGTGCGTGCATGTAGCTCTGAGTTGTAAAGCTGGGCTGAGAGATGTAGCCTTGGAATTATCTACTTGCCAGGTGGTGATATAACCTTTTGAAGAACAGAATTTAAGATTATGATTGGGAAAATATGGAAGTGCGAACAGGGGTTTGGACTCAGAGGAGGAAGGGATTTTATATACTATATATTGGAATTTAATGAGGTCTGCTTCAGTGCTTGCTATACAATGCATGGTGACCCACTTTATTAGGAGAGCTTTTTTTTTTTTCTAGTTATGGGTCATATACAGTTCCTAATTAAGTAGGTTAATTATATGGCTTCTTTATATTACAAAGGAAAGTGAGGAGATGGCACAATTAGCTCTTACAGTGATCATTTTTGATCAAAAAATGGTGCTCTGCATGACAGCTCCCAGAGGTGTGGGTGGGGAGAGGGGATTGCCCCGTGGCCCTGAGCACTCACATCTCTCTGCTCTGCCTCAGTAAACTCGGTTTCTGTCCTGAGCACTTGGCCTGGGATGTGCAGGGAGTTGTCCTTTCTGAAACCATGCTGGAGACCAGTGCTACACCCACAGTGCCTCTGATGCTGCCCAAACTAGTCTGCAGCACTGCAGAAGCCCCTCCTTGGAGTTTCTTTGGAAGTATCAGAAAGGGAAGATGCTGAGGGCTCTGGCTCCAGGTAAAAATTGCTGCAGCCTGTGAGGGCTTTGAGCAGCATCACTCCCTGTAGCTAAACTGTCCTTGAAAAAAGTTTCTTTAACCTTTCCGTCCCCAGCCTGGCAGTGGCTGAACCCCTGCAGCATCCCTGGGTTATCTGTTCCAGTGCTCAACCAGCCGTACCGCGAGGCATCAGGGAGAACATTCAAACTCTAATCTCCCTCAGTGCAATTTAAGCCTATTATTCCTTGTTTTATCCCCAGTGGACGTGGAGAACAGCTATTATATTTCTCTTTGCTGCAACCTTTTACATATTTGAAGGCTGTTATCACGTGTCCCTTCAGTCTTCTCCTCTGAACACAAAGCATAATTCTTTCAGTTTTCCCTCAGAGGTCATGTTTTCTTCACCTTCAGTTGCTTTTGTTGCTTTGCAGAGGTTACTGTAATGCCAAGCTGGATTTTTTGTTGTTTCTTCACCTGTTTGCCTTGGGGGCATTCATTTTGTTACAAATATGTGAGAAGTGACCATTATCTTCTCTAATCTATGGTTATTTATACTCATATATTCCCGAGCCTGTTTTATCATAAAGTATAGCTCTTAGCCTTGATAAATAATTTCCCACTATGATATGCTCTTGCAAACAGGGGTCCCTAAGCTATTTATTACTATTATTATTTGCTTTATTTTTCATGAGTAACAAGCTGTCTGTATAAGACTGTGAATGAACCAGGCAATTCACAGAAATGGACTGAAAGCTATATCCTGTTCACAGAGCTTCCAGATAAACAGGAAGGTGGAGGTAAACACCAAGCCAAACTCTAGTTTAGCCAGGGGGAACAGTGCTGAACAGAGAATGAGAGATTTTATGAAAAGCAGAGATTTTGGGGGAACCTGGAGGAGTGTTTACAGAGATGATAATATCAGGGTGGAACATTGCTGGGATGGATGGATGGATGGATGGATGGATGGATGGATGGATGGATGGATGGATGGATGGATGGATGGATGGATGGATGGATGGATGAATGGATGGATGGATGGAGTGTAGCCTGGCTGGGAGGCTGTGGGAGAACACAGGGTGGAGATGAGCCTGGGAGTGGAGGTGTTTAAGTGAGGCGTCTTTCTCAGGAAAGAGGAGTTGGCTGTAGAGGAGATGTGGGAGGGAAGGCAGAACAGAATTGCTGCCTGTGGCATTTCCAAAAGTGATATTTCCAAGCTGCCTCACTGCTCTTTGTTGAACATCAGATGAATTTGGTCCTGATTTCCAGGTCGCTGTGGCTGACTCTCCCACTGGCATTGTGAAGGGGCTGGAGCAGGGGCTGCTTCTTCCCTCAGGAGTAACCCTGGGCAGCCCTAAACATCTCCCCAGCCGTTCCTCACAGGGAGAAGGAGTGATGGAGCACCTCCATCACTGCTGCTGGTATTGCCTCCTTGTCAGAAAAGCTGCATGGGGTTAGCATGGAGCACAGCTCAGCTGTGTCCTCCAGGCAGTGTGGAGGCTGCTGGCTGGTGAGAGCCCTGCTTGGAAGGAAGGAGAGCCAGCCTTTCAGAGTACAGCTGTAACAGGTCCAATGCTCAGAATGGACATGGACTTCTTAAAGTTTTAACAAATAGACCCTTTTTATAGTTAATATCCATAGTACATTTGTCCATAACACAGGCTGAGCTAGTCACAAAACCATCTACTGCATCACTGTTCTGAAAAGCTCTGAAATATTTTATATCTTTTAAAATCACATGATGGTACGTTAGGAATTACTCCAAGCTACCCTTTGTCTATTATTATACATTTTTACTATATTAAACTGTCTTATTTTCTATCTCTCTTTGCACATTTCCCTGTCAAATGGAAGGTAAAGCTAAATCTCTAAAATCTGTACTCTCTTTTTTTTCTGCTTCATTTTTTTTTTTTCCTTTAACCTTACCTGGAAAATGCACTGGTGAAACCAGTGAGAATTCTTCCAAATAAAGCCATTCATCAGCAGTATACATCAGAAAACTGAACCTCTTTGCCTACTTAAGAGCAAAAATATATGTTATTGCCAAGATAGATTTAAAAATCTGAAGTCTAGGTAGCTGCTTTATTTCCAGGAATTGCTAATGGCAGAGTATATTTTGAATCAGGGCAATAGTCACACCTATAAAAGTGATTGGTGGCTGTTTGATATCCACAATGTTTTTAAAGTTTGTCTCAGGCTTGCACAGTGAGTCCAGTACTCGCCTGAGTCTCAGAGTGACAACAGAGGGACCGTAGGCTTAGAGGGAACTGGATCTCAGCAGTGATCAGCTAGAAGAGATGGGACTGAGAGAGTTAATGTGATAAAGCAGCATGACTGTGGCTGTAGGAATTATTGTTGTCCAGATTTATACTCCCCCACCACACCCAAAAATTCCACAACCTAATAGGAGAAACTTGGAGAAGTCCTCAACTGAAAATTGCCTTTAATCAAATTATATCCTTTAGAGGATATTTGGATTAATTATATGTTCTAGGGCATGTCAAATCAGTGCCTACAATCACCAGAACTGTTTTGGAAAGCTGGAAGGCTAATGCAGTGAGTCTGTTTTAAGTGTTCCTTAGGACTCTTGGGAATGTGATTTATTTTCGTTTTTTCAAGACCTGGAAGTACAGTTGGAGGCAGTAAACTGTCCCTGGATTACTGCAAGGGTAGAATACACTTTACATGTTGTATTCTCCCTGTGGTGCCTCTGCCTTTGCAGTTCTTGGGGTTTCCCACTTCTGCAGAAATGTGAAGGGGTTGAGATGGAGAATCAGAGTTCAGCTCTGAGGCTTTTGGGGGTTGGTAGGTCTTGTAAATGGATAAGCTTGGTGACATCGACCTGAGCTGGATGACTCAGAGGCTGAGTCCATTTACAGGACACAATGTTCATTGTGAACATTATGAGGAGTGAGGATGCAGCTGTGGATCAGCTGAGATGTAGTTGCCTCTTGCCTCAAAGATCTTGGATATGTTTGGGGCATGAAACTAAGATAACACATGAAGAAAGTCCTCCTAAGAGGACAGAAAAAAACCCCAACCCTGTGGAGTGTAAAGGTCAAACTCTGTGTCTGTTTGTTGTCAGGGAAATGGCCACGAGAACATTGGCTAATAGATGCTTGCTGTGCTTACTTTCTCAAGTACCCAACCTCCTGGGTTGTCCCCTGCTCTTTTAGATGTAGCCATGTCCTTTCAACCTGCCTGTGCTAGAGGGACACTGCCATGATCTGTGTTCCCTAAAAATGAGGAGGTGCTGAGCAAGCAAGAACAGCAGGGGTCAAATGCTGGCAGGGTTTTGTGAGTCTCTGAGAAGCAGGTCCTCAGCAGGGTCCGTGTCAGCCTGGTGTTTGTTCCATGGTTGGTTACATCCTCTTTGCTCCTTGGCACAAAGGTGTGGTTTCTGCTCTCAGAACAGAGGGCAATGAAAACTTCCTTCACACAGAAACACAGAATGGTTTGGGTTGGAAGGGACCTTTAAGAGCAGCTTCTCCAACCTTCCTGCCATGGACAGGGGCACATTCCATGAGACCAGTCTGCTCAAAGTCTCATCCAACCTGGCTATAATTCACCAGAGAGGCCTTTCACATCCCCTTGCCTGATGAGGTGCCATTCTTTGGAGCAATGCCTAGGCTTCTTAAGGAAAGCAGTAAGCCCTCAATAGCTTTTCTCACTGCAAGGGAGACCTTTATGATTGTCTTTCAGATTATTTACACCAGTCTATACTAGTTGATATTTTTATGATTTTTTTTTTTTTTTAACTGCACCTTGAAATGCAGAGTTCTCCCCTTCCCACCACAGCTGGGCTGGCCAGCAGTGCAGGGTGTGGCTGAAGGAACATGCACATCATGCAAAACCGAGTCATCCTGGTTTGTCTGCAATGAATTGACATTGCAAAGGAACAGAAGTTATTCAAACCAAAATTGCCCATTTGCTTTTCGTGCTTGGAGAAATACACCGTGTGTAGTCCCTATAGAGGCATCTTGCATCAAGAGCTGAATTTTGCCTTTGCACCTCAAGAGCTGGAAAGTCACGCGAGCCCGGGGAGTAATGTTAAAAAAGCCAGAACCTGCCAGAAGGAATTCACAGTAAAGGGCGAGAGCTTTTTTCCTCGTGACTAAAACACCTGTCACAGCTGCCAAGACTCTGCTAATTACACAATAACTTTATTATATCCCACTTGGAAGAACAAACAATACTTGAAGCTCCAAAAATGAGCAGCCTTTAGACTAGATTAATGCAGGCAGAATGGCTGCATGGAGCTGTGTTCGCCTCGTCCTCCCAGTAGCTCTGGAGAGTAAAATGGCTTGAAGAGTCACTTCTTTGTTGCCAGTGCTACATAATAAAGTAATTGTGCAATTAGAAGCAGATTACTGATGGGAGATGAGCATTTTTTATGCAATGTAGGTACAAGGCTGGCTTCTCTGAATAAGTTGAAGGCCTAACTGCAGCATCTCTGCTCCTTTTTACTTGAACTTCTGGTAGTCCCTGGTAGCATACAGACAGGAGAAAAGGAGTGTCACTTGTTGAGGGTGGATTTTCTTCCCATGTTGAAATATTAAAAAAGTCTCATGCAAGATTTCACTGTCATCCCTACCTTGTCCAACACCAATGCAGCAAGAATGGCTGCAACGTGTATTAGAGGGTCTAATACCAAAATAAAACATAAGGGATAGAAGCCTTCCATTGCTCCTATCTTGCATGTGTGACTATGTGCTTCATTTTCTTGCCTGATAGATGGTGCTGTGAATTTTGGGAGTCAAGAGGGTAAGGGGGAGATGCTGCCATTTGTGGTGGTGGTGGTGGGAACAAGCCTGAGCTGAGCAGGATCTGCTCCAGTACATTGTGGGTCCCTGTAGGCATCAGCCTGACTGAAGGGCTCGGTGAGCTTGCTCAGGTGAAGCTGCAGGAGGGCAAAAAGATGGGCAACACACTGGGCAACAGACATATCACAAATATGGATTTGGGGTGAACTAACTCTTTGGGGTTGGTGTTTCTTCAGTCTAAGCCTGGTGATGATTTCTGCCAAGCTTGTGATGCCAGAGTATACAGGCACCACAGCAACTGCTCTCTCATGACAGCCTCAGGAGAGGACTTTTTGCATGACTCTCTTCTGATGCAGTGTCACCTGTAGCTGTTTAACCCTTTGGGATTTTTAGCCTGATACCTCAAAGCCAGGAAGGAAAACTTAAGATGTTTTCCCTACCCTTTGAGCTGCCCAGAGAAACTCAACCTGGATTTGGGACAACTGGCAGGAATGCTAGGACAGGCTGGTGGTGTTTCCAACCCACAGCAACCCATGAGCATGTGATTAACAGGCCTCACTGTTCCCCTGTCCTCTGCTGTCCCTGACGGCTGTGTGTGCTGCTTGCAGGTCCCGTGGCAGTGATCAGCGGAGAGGAGGATTCAGCCAGTCCTCTCCACCACATCAACCACGGCATCACGACCCCCTCGTCCCTGGACGCCGGCCCGGACACGGTGGTGATCGGCATGACCCGAATCCCCGTCATCGAGAACCCCCAGTACTTCCGGCAAGGTCACAACTGCCACAAGCCAGACACGTGTGAGTGCCCGAGCCGGCCACTGCCCCCGCGGGGGCTGGGGGATGGGCTGGGGGGTTGGGGCAAGGAGGGCGAGGAGGAAGAGGTTAAGAGGATGAGGAAGAAGAGAAGGAGGTTTTTGAGGAGAGTGGGTCTTGGTATGGTCCAGAAACCAAAGAGAATCTCAGGTCTCAGAAATCACAACATACATGTAGATGCTTCCAGAAAAGACTTTCCACTCTCACCTTCACCTCCCTTCACCCTCCCTCTGCCACCCACCCGTCACCTTCCCCCCTCCCCTGCCTGAAAGTGCCATTCCAAGCCAGGCTCTTCCTCATCAGCTCCAAGCATGAGGTCCCAGGTGTGAGCAAGAGCCCCCTGGGAGCATGGGGATGGATGTGACCCCTGCTTGGCTGGGGAAAGGACCTGCCTCCCCTTCCTCCTCCAGCAGTTTCCCAGTCATGGGGCTGCCTCTTTGGCTCCCCTAAGGGCCAGGGGGAAGCTCAGGATACATGGGCATAGGTGTGGCAGATGCCTGGAGCTGTCTTTGTCTCCAGGAATTTTAGATGCGGGATGTCTTGTTTTTATGGGCTTCTGTAAAGCTTCTGCATCTTTCCTGTATAAATTTGGGTCATGAACTGGGCTCATTAGACTAGCAGGAGGTGATCAAGTGTCCCTCTCCACTTGCTGTTTTTAAATTCTGAGCATAAAAGAAAAGTGCTGTGTAAAAGGATGCTTTTCTGGGAGTCCTGCACCACTTCCCACGCAAGTGGTGGGATGCAGCCTTCCCCAGCATGCGGCTCACAGGCGGTAGCTGAGCTCTCCCAGGCCTCTTACCAGCTCTGAGGTGCAAGCTGAGCAATGCAGGAGGTTTGGATAACATTCCTCTCTTGCTATTGCACATCCTTTTGGTGTCTCTTGGTTCCAGGTAGAACTGGAAAAAAAATGTCCTGCAAAACAAAAGGTGAAAAGCCCTCAGCTTGGGCTATCTCTGTGGCCCAGCCAGAAGCAGGGAGTGCTGTGCTGATGTCACCTCTGCTCTTCCCTTGGCTGCTGCTGACTCACAGGTGCAGGAGACAGAACTCAGCCGCTGCAAGCAGGGAGAAGGCCCATCTCCCAGTCTGCAGGAAGCCATGTGGCACTGAGTGCTCAGCAGGAGCACGCTGCTCCTGCCCTCCATTCCTCCATCGGGGGAAGGGGAGCTGCAGCTGCTGCTCCCATGGAGGTATCCCTTGGGCAGTCCCCACTGTGCACCCTCGTGGGTCCTGCTGGCTTGTGCCCAAGCCCTTAGCACTGTCCTTCACTTGCCAGAGCAATGGGATGTACCCAAAGAATGTGCCTGGCTTTCCCTTTGATTTTCATTTTAATGTGCTAAATTTGGTCTGTTTGTAGAGAGGGGAGGAGGAGGGCGGTGATTAGGCAGGAGTGGAGAAGCTGAATGTAGCGTGGATTTTCTGTGCTGTTAATTATATATTTTGCATTTCTTATAGCACCTCATCTCAAAATGATTTACAAACTCTGATGGCTTGGGAGGGAGGGCTCCCCCGCTTTACTTTTTCTTCCTTTCCCTCCTGTGCTGTCTCAAATCTCTTCAATCTGCATGCCGACCATTGCAAGACGTGGGTGCTGTTGAGGCTGTGGAGCAGCCGAGCTTAAACCCCAAAGGATTAAGTTTTGCTCTGAGCCTTTGCCCTGTGGGACTTGACAGAGCTGGGTGGGTTGCAGGGGAAGTCACTCGCAGCAGGATTTGACCTCAGAGCATCATGGGGCTGTTTGAGTAGGATCTGAAGGGTTCACAGAGATGCTTGGGTGGCATCCGGAGGCGCTTCTCCTATGAAGGGTGCCATGGGAGGGAATGCTCCAGGTTTACCAGGACTGCAAGGCACTGAGGTTGAAACCAAACCCCACAACACTGGTACTCCCTTTCGGGGATAATAAGAGGCAAACTACACCTGGGTGCTTGCATGTTGAAAACCCTAATTTTTTTAGATTTATTTGTCATTCATGGGGCAAAAAAAAGTCCCTGACTCCTCAGGCGGAGCTGAATTTGGTGTGTGTTTTGTATGTTAGTCCCCAGGCTTTAACTTGGTCAAAACTTCTGGCTTCACTGGTGGCTTTGCTTGAGGCTGGAAAGTTTCATAATTCACCTATTAAATTAACCATGCTTTGGGGAGCTTTTGCTGTAAGGGGTTTGTTTGATCTGATGTGCTCTACTCAAGATAAGCCTGGGCTGGAGAATATTTGTTGCTCCTGTTCTCCCTGTGGTTGTCATGCTGGAGGGTTTTTCCCTCCCCCTGTGCAGAGCTTGGACACAAACACTTCTCCCTTTGCTGTCACTTCTAAAGAGAACTCCTCTGGGCTGGGGAGTGCCTCTATGCCCAGCTGAGCCTGTACAGATGCAAACTCCCCACTCCACCACCTCCCCTGAGCTGCCGCCCAGCTGTGAGCAAAGGTGTTCCGTGACACCCAGCATCTCTCCTTTGCACTGAGCTGTTGCTAGAGCAACACCTTCAGCAAGCATTTCCCCTCTCCAACATGAAGCTTTTCTCCTTCCTTCCTCCTGCAAGCATCCCTGTGCTCTTGGATGCTGCCTGGGTCGAGGACATGCCGATACCCATTGCTGTGCTGCAGCGAGGGGAGCAAACTCTCTATGCTTAATGCAGTATTAATAGTACATTGATGTGATATAGATTTCTGTCACCCTCCATACTAGCAAGCATCACTTATCACGCAGGGATGAGGGATGTTTATTCCCAGCCACTTAGCTCTGCATAATGGAATTGCAGCTGAATTATGGAGAGCAGCTCCCTGCCTGTGGAGCTGGAGGCCTCTCGCTCCCTCTGTGCAGTGCTGTCCCATGGGATCTTCTTCTTAATGTGTCTCAAGGAGACAGAGACGTGTTCTTCACTGGGAATGTCCTGTCCTCGTGTCGATGGGATGAGGGCACAGGAACCAGCCCTCACTTCTGGCTTTCCGGGATTTTTGCTGTTGTCTTATTCTCTTTCTGTTACTGCCTGACTTAGTGCAGAGGGGGGACAAGCTTGACTCAGAATTCTCTTGCCCTTCCTGGGTGAGGGGTTCTTAAAGAGCCACGGAAGACGACACCACCACCCTGTTTTTTCATGTTGAAGCATTTATTTGTTGAAAAATGCTCCCCCATCTCTGTGCTGTTAACTCTGGGCCATGCTGGATTTGCATCCTGGCCTTGCTTCAGCTGTCCTTAACCCTCCCTACCTGGAGGATTAAGAAAAGAGTTTGGCAACGTGGACAGTCCAACCACAAGTGGATTTCAGAAGAATAGGCTGAAACTGCCTTTTTCTCCTGATCTTGTGCCACATGGAAGGGAAACCAAGTTCATATCTGCTCGGCAAAGAGCAACAGGTTGTGATGAGTTTGCACCTCTATATCTGGAAATAAACAGATCAGAGGAGAAGAATGGGACTTGTGGCAAGCACAGTGGGCAGAGAAAGTGATGAGGATGAGAGTTGAGGACTACATAACATCAGCCTATGGTCAGAGATTTTGGTA
The DNA here is from genome assembly GCF_024509145.1 of Vidua macroura. Lineage (NCBI taxonomy): Eukaryota > Metazoa > Chordata > Aves > Passeriformes > Viduidae > Vidua > Vidua macroura. The sequence goes on from NC_071582.1 coordinate 14,997,139, forward strand.
ATGCAAAACGTGATCCAGTCTACCCCCATTTGTGGCCAGAATTTGGCTGTTTGTCCTTCTGGGCAGGCCGGGCAGTAATAGCAGCTTCTTATGTTATCTCCCTCTCTTGAAGTTCAGGATTTGATTTCCCAAAATTCAAGTTTTGTAATTATGAGTAGCTGGAGATTTCTGTGGTGAAATATTGGTAATGTTTCAGAAGAAACATTTTGGAAGGTTGTTTTACTTTAATAATAGTAATTAAATAGTAATTAATTCTAAGCACAATGCATCAGATGCAGATTAGTTCTTGGATCTGATCTCTTGAGCTTTACTCAAATGCCACAGCACAGTTTTGGAGTTGTTCAGTTCCCTTGTATTTCTCATCTAACAAAACAGGTCTTCTGGAGAACGATACAAATTGGAGAAAAAAATCCAAACCCTGATGGATAAAATTGATCTGGGGGGCAGATCACCACCTGCATCCCAGCAGTGGATGCTCAGTTGCAACAAGTAATGTGAAGCTGAACTCCTGGGGCAAATTCTTTGGTTTTGGGGGAGGTTTTTGCCAGCCACGACTGGAGCTGGCTGTGTTTTCCAGGACTGGCGCAGTCTGGGGACTGGGATGCATTCTCCACACGGGTGGAGCAGCCGTCCTTTCGTAGAGTCCTAATGAGGGTTTTTTTTCAACCTCATTTATTACAGGCTGCCCTGACATAATTACATATTCAAAGTTAGTAATTACACGTATTCATGCTAATTAAGTAATTAGATATAATTACACTAACTGTAAATACGTGGTAATCGGCTAAAAAGAAGTACTTCAGAAAAAAACAAGGCAAATCACACAATAAAAGCGCCATCAGCACTCTTTCACTCAGTACCCTGTCTTTATCTTTTATTTCAGTGCAGCTTAAAAGGAACATCGTGGTCATTTCAAAACTCATATTTCTTAAACATAGATTTTCTTACCTCTGCTTTCGACAGATCTCGAAAACTAAAATGAAAAGGATATTTACCATTAGAACTGTTAATTTTTTTTTGTTTGCCTAGTATGTTTTGTTCATCCTGGGCATGGGAAGATAAAAAGTATGCAGCATTTCTATTTTCGGTCAGTTCATGGTCCCATTTTTGCCAAAAACAGCAACAACATAAAACTGAAGTCATAAGTGCTTGTAATTTTATTTGCCTAAAAAAGAAAACTGAAACAGTTGGTAGTGGAAAAGAAACTTTTCCTTTTTTTTTTTTTCCCCGGGGATAAGATAATTTGTCAAATATTCTTTTTATGTAATATAAATGTGGAGCACAGGGTGAAGTGACAGCAGCACTCTGCTTCCCCATGACCAGCCTGGGGCCAGGCTCCACAGGTTTCAGTCCCTCACACAGAGCTTTGCTGTTTCTCCAAACTATTTTTTTCCTCTTGTCTCCTCTGAAATGAAGTCCCCAGGCTCTTCTCCAGAAGGACCCAGCTCCCATTACTCTTCTGAAGTAGGCACTTGTGGGTGAAGACTCTTCTGTGCTGGAGCTCTCATGGTCTTACAGTCTTGTCCTTCTCACTCAGGTCATGTGAGGTATTTTAAGGATTTTAACAAGGACCTGTGTGAAGCTGTTTACTCATTTATGTGTGTTTTGCTGCTCTGTGCTGTGTCTCCTCACTGTTCATAGCAAAACCTGAGCTTGTGGCTGGGAACTGTGGAAGAGCCCTGACCTCAGAGCTCAGCTGCCAACAGGTGAAGGCATTGGGGGTCTCTGCAATGACCTTCTGCCTCCAAATTTCCCTCCCTTCTGGTTTGCTGTTGGCTCTTGTGGAAACTGCTTTGAGCTCCAAGTGTTGATGTGAACATTCTCCAAAAGATTTGGATGTTGAAGAAGCCTTGTGGGCTCTGGCTGGCTGTTCCCAGAGCAGGTGTTGTAGGTATCTGAAGAAATGTGTGAGCAACCAAAATGACTGCTTCTGTCCCCCACCAGAGGAGAACTGAACTTCCCCTGTGCCCAGAATCAGCTTCTTGTCTCCTTGCCCAGGCTGCAACATCTGACCAACAGGAGACATACCATGGACAGTGGGACTTGAGCCAGTCTTCCCAGCTCTCAGTTTTCCTGCCTGGGGCTATTTTCTGCTCTGCATCATTTCTTCTATCCCTGAAAGAGCAAGTGGAAGAAACATCCACATTTTCCAGAAGTCCAACCTACTTTTGCAGAAGTGGAGTGCCCATCCCACCTATTGCACCTGCACTTTGAGTTGCAGTCTCACACTTCAGACCTTCCTGCTGTGATGGTACTACAGAAATGAGGTTTTTTCAGGATGTCTTGGAAAGGCTGGCAAGATCCATTGCCTGTACCTTACCCCCCAGCCAGCTCTGGAGATGTTGTCTGCGTGGTCGTACCATGAGGAAGAAAAGCAGTGTGGCTCTGCCTGGTGCCTGGCTGCTTTAGGAGGAGCTGCTGGAGCCAGAAGTGCAGCCCTGCTTGCTCCAGATGGGATGGGCACCTGACCTGGCTTGAGCACAAGATGATCACCTCCTGCTGCTGTTTGGGTTTTAGATCTATTCTCTGCTGCTTTAATGTGTGTTTACTGGAGATGTTTGTAACAACACCCAGGATCAAAGGGGGACCAGCAGGCTCCAGCACCGGCATGGAGAAGTGACACTGGCAGCACAGCTGAGTGATGATACATTGGCTCCTGGTGGTGAAGATCCATGAGGAAGAGAAACCCTTAAATCGAGATCAACGTGGCTTTGGGCTGTTGATGGTGACCGGCCTGCGGAGAGACCGCTGGATACAGACGTCAAGGGCTTGACAGGGAAATGTTTTCTCTTACAAAACTCTGCTTTGTCCTTTGCCTAAAAGCATCCCCACTGGACTGTTTAATCCTGATGTCTGTGGGGCCAGGAAGAAGGGTTGGCTCACCTGGGGCAATTTCAGGAAGGGAGCTCGTGATGTGTGAACTGTCAAGAACTTAACAAGCCAGATGAGAGGAGGTCCTGACCCGTTTTCCTACTGGATTTGGAGTGGCTCTAGTGCAGCAGGCTGCTCTTTTTGCCTGGCAGCCTCATCCCTGCATCAATTGGGTTGAACCAGAGTGCCCAAGAATGCAGCATCTCATGGAGGATGTGTACGTACACCCTGACATTCCACCTTACATCCAGCCCCCTGCTCATCTCATACAGGGGCTCACACCCTCCCACTCCTCTTGCAGCATTCCCTGGCCTCCACACGCACCCCCCACTGTCCCTGTCCACTCACCCATGGTCTGGCACGAGTCCAGACTCATCGTGGCAGGGTGAGAGGAGTGGGACACAATAGGGATAAAACCAGGTTTACATTCCCTCTGTTACCAGCTGTGTGTCTGGGTCTTGGTGCTTCTCCCTTTCCATTTGGTGCTTGTGGTGTGCCTAAACCTGAAGGAGGTATCTGTGCCAGAGACAGCAGGGCTCTGTTCACCAGCCAGCACTCCTCATAGGTGTAGTTTCATCCCTGCAAGACAAGAGGTAGCAACACAGTGCTCCACCTGAGGCTATTGCAGACTCAGGCAGCCCAGGTGTCAAAAGTGTCCTCCTAATGGCTCGTGGATTGTGTGAATTTTGCTGTGGGTAGCTGTAAAAATAGTAGTGTGTGTATGTGTGCATGGGCTGAGTGGTGGTATTGATTTCTTTTGGCCCTCATTTAAACATTTGTCTTGTTTTTGAATGAGTTTTTTTGTGGCTTATAATGATTGGCTTTTGGGAAGGTGTCTGGCAGCTGGGGTACTTCTGCATTCCTGGGGTAAAGAGTATGTGCCTGTGGTACCTGGCCATGGGATAGCCTCGAAGGAACCAGGAGTTCCCAGAGTTTGCAAGGACATTGTGTTGTGATTTTTTTAGTCTCCCCAGGCTCTTTGTCAGGTTTAAAATCTCTCTGAAGTGTGTGGGGTCTCACTGTGATCAGACAGGAGGTGTCTCTGGTTTGGAGATTGCAGGCTCTCATTGTTTGATCATTGCCTGGTTAAATTGTGATTCCTAATTAAAAATAGCTGCTATTGTTTACAGTTTTGCATGACCACACACAGCAGGAACATTATTAGTGGTGTTGCCCTGTGGGACAAGAAGTACAACCCAGAATGTAGCAGAGAACCTGCACATCAGTAGAGGTTAAAAAGCCCCAAACCTTAGTGCTGCTTTTGGGCTAAACAGCCCAAAACATCCAAATCAGTCCTGAAACCTGGTGAAAGACCCATGTAAAAAAGTATTCTGCCTAAAGAGTTTCTTGTGTGGAAGGAGGCTTTTGTTTCCCAGCCTTGTGTGGTGGCTGGCTCTGAGGAGATGGGGTGGGCAGAGATGGCTCCCAGCAGCACAGGGCAGATGGAGCAGAGCATGATTGCTTCACATAACAAAAATGCAGAAATTGTCATTTTAAATTGCTGGACACTTCCAGTCCACTTCAACATCCTGCAGTCTGTCTTGCTCCTGTTGGTGGGTGCAGACAGGGAGTGGGTCAGTGGGATGAAGGAAGGTGCTGCTGCTCAGGGAAGCGCCACTTCTGCTCGTGTGCTCCCAAAGCCCTGACCTGAAGCAGCTGGTTTTCACCGTGGCTGAGAGTAAAGCACTGGCCTTGTTGAACCAGATGTGATCTGCTGAAGTGAACATACCCATTGGAGAACCCAGTAAATCCATTTCCATGTGCAGCTGATGTAAGGTTTGTATGCAAGCATCTCGGGGTGAAAAGTACATTGGAGTCACAGCATGTGAGGATTGCTCTCAGTGCCTGGGCTTGCCTCCCATTAAGGCAGGGTTTATTGCATAATCCATTTTTAGATTCCTGCACACTCATTCCTAAACACACTGCAAGTTACCTAATGCTGAGCCTGGCTTGAATCCGTTCAAGCCCTCTCTCCCTGCCCCTCCCTAGATACATCTCTTTAAGAGATGGGAACAAACTGAGACTCAGTGAAAGCATGAGCATTTTTGTGTGCACCACACCAAGGACCAGGCTGTCCTGCTGTCTGCAGCCAAGCCTGGTCAACATGGAATGCAGTACTCAAATTAAGTGATGATTTACAGTTTCATGTAGACTCAGCTCTTTCTGATGCTCTTTCCAAGTTCCTTTGCTGATGCTGCAGCAGCACCTGAATTTTTTTGTCACCACTGTGGGTCTGTAAAAATGTCACACCTTTCTTTCAGGCCTACTAACCTATTTTTCCTCACTGAATGAGAGCACCGAGTCTGAAGGTTACTATACCTACCTATTTATATATATAAATCTCATAGATGTTTGATCTATTTTAAATGCACTGGTTTATAATGTGTATTGACACCTGTTCTTATCTTACTTGTACTTTTAACAGGTTTTACATCATCCTTCCCTGTCCAACCACCAGACTCCTTTTTTTGCTTTGTGAGATAAAAGGGAATATTTTTTCTCCTACAATACAAACATTTCTAAATCAGGACAAGCAGTTTCTCTCGCTCCCATAAGTGTGACAGGAGACAGCTACGTCTCCTAAGTATATATGGCAAATTAGAAGAAAACACTGGAACAAAATTTCTTTAGTCCTTATCTCCCTTCTCACCCCTCCACCTCCCTCTTGCAGGATTAAGCCAAGCTAATCCTCAGATGAGCAAGATCTTGGGAAAGCAAAGAGCCAAGGGAAAAAAAAGAAAAATCCTTCACACTCAACACTAATAAGGAAATTATAGGCATCCTACATTATGAATTGCATGAATTTTTAATGGTTAGAAATGCAGCTGATTTATAATGCATCCATCCAGGACTGCAGGGCCTGTCGCCAGCTAATAAATAAATGACAGGCTCTTTGTATTAAAAGTATCAGTCATTTTATGTCTCTGTGCTGTAATTGATGAGGAGCATTGAGCAAGGGAGGTGGTGGCCATCAGGTCCTTGGAGGAGCAAGGAAAGCAAGGAAACACAAGGAGCAAGGACCTTGTGTTTCAAGCTATACCTGAGGGCTTGGAATACCAGAAAGTTACAGCCCAATCTTCCAAGTCTTCTTTCAGATGGGCCATGGCTCCTGCTCTATCCCGTTGGTTACATTCCAGAACCAGGGAAATAAGGGACTTAGCTGGGGCTGCATGGCTTTGAAAGGTCATTTTAAGCCCAGCTTAGGGCCCTGTTTAACATGTCTTATGCTCTAGAACGAGTTAGTTCCCCTGGAAAGCAGGAATGGCTCCATCTGAGGTGGCTGCCCAAAGATTCCTACATGTGGAATGAGGTGGGAGGCTTTCAGTCTGCCTCATGTGAGACCCCTGGTGAGGGTGGGGGAGATTGTGCCTTCTGTTCTCTTGACAGTCCTGGCTATTGGCACAGTCAGGGTGAGACGAGCTCAGAGGCAGGGATCAGCATGAGTTCATACAAATCCCAACACAAATGTTCACACTGAGGCTGTGTTAAAAATAAATTCTGGGCAAATCCCAGAGATGGGGTGGGGTGGGACTGTTCTGCTTTTGTGCCAGATCCCAGCAGAGCCCAAATGTCAGGGGAACATTACTGAGAGTACAGCAGGCAGCTGAGTATCTGAGGCATGGGGTAGATTTTATCCTCTTCTTAATGAGGAGAAGTAACCTGGCTAGTTGTATCTCTACTATTTCCTGGAAAGTGGCATTTCTCCTTCCAGCCCATCAAGGGGCTGCTGAGCATCTTCATCTCCATTTTATGGATGAGGAGAGGCAGCTGGAAAGACAACAATTTGCTCAAGGTCATGCCAGGTTGCTGACAGCTAACAGCCTGGCCCATGTTCAGCCCACTGGACCATGTTGCATGTTTATGAGTCCCCACCTGAAGTCCTTTCACAGCCAGTCTTTTGGAGTCAGGGGTTTAGATGGATAAACACATCCTTGGAGCTGTCAGCTGCATATCATGATCCCAGAAAATGGCAATCCTGAACTTTTCCTGCTCTTTTCCAGATAGCTTAGATAAAATTCTCCCTTTCCACCTTCATGGGGGGGGGGCATGCTACAATCTTAATATGTTCTGCTTTGCTTTCTTGTCTACTTCTGAAGAGAGCTCTCCTTGCAGGTCTCATGCCACCTAGGCATGGCCTCCTGGCTGGCTTCACTGGCGTGTCTTGGAACCCGAGTGCTGGGCTCAGAGCAAGAGCAGTCATTTTTCAACTTGGCTTTAGTCCCTGGCTGCAGGAATTGGGCAGGGAGGCTGGGATATGAGCCTGGCTGCCCAAGGAAAGCACTGCTCTCTAAGATGCAGACTTTCATCTTGACCTGGAGGAAGGAAACTTTTATTGCCTTATTTATTACATTTCCCCATAGCAGTGTAAATACCATATCCACGATAGATATAGATCTTATGAATAATATAGAGATTTGAACTAAGTAATTGCTGTGCTTTTTTAATACAAGAGATCCTCAGTGTCGAGTAGTATTAATGATCTGTCTTGACATGGGCTCTGCAGAGGGCAATTGCAAACCCCAGTTCCGTGAGAATTTGAGAAATTGGGGGAGAAATCCTAATGTGCTGTTCATCCCCTCTGTTCCCTGTGGGACACTTCAGAACAAGTATCCTGTCTGATGATTTTTTCTCAGCTTTCCCTAGACCCTCTAAGGACAGGAAGGCTAAGTGGGTTTTGGGAAAACAAATCCCTTTTGTAGGCAGGCTGGGCTGGGTTGTCAGAGGAGGGAACTTTTGGAGGAAATGTAATACAAAGATCCTAGCAGCTCCCTGTGGTCACTAACAGTTCTCCAGACATTTCTAGAAGAGCAAAATGATTAGTTACAGTGAAATAGCTAAATTCAGGCGGAGGTAGTGATATTTTATGTCTGCTGATCTGAGCCTCTGTCTCTTCTCTGTAGCTTTAATATGAAGCTCTCCTTTCCACTTGCTCTCTGAAACCCTTGTGCAGCCTTGCTGCTGTGTGCTATTAAACAGGTGGCTACATTATTATGAGAAATTCTCTATAAAGTCCACTCTTTAATGCTTTAGAATCTTTGGGGATGAATTTAAGATATTAAGAACTATGGTGATTTAACACCTTTTTTGCAATGACATTGCTGTGGGGGAAAGGATAAGGGGATAGCAATCACAGGATGTGGTGTGAGTCACTTTGTGCCTTGCATCACTGGTGGCAGGGAGCTGGTAGCCCCACTGGCTGGTCCTTCTTGCTCCCTGCTGTAGAGGTGTTGGTGTTAAAGCTGCAGAGCTCCAAGGCCTCTTTAAATAAATGGAACTGTCTGAGAAGGCTATGAATGCCTTTTCAATTTCTTTTTTTCCCCCCAAACATAGCACCTCAAGTCTGAGTCAGGCTGTTAACCTTTTTCATCCTTCTTTTTCTAGCCACATCCTGCTTTAAGGTTATTTCTCATCTTTGTTCCACCATCACCCTTTTAACAGGAATAATGGCAGGTCAGACCAGTGGACTCCATAGCCCATGTTCTCACCTTGTCAGTCCAGGAGGAGCAGGTCTTGCTGACCTCTGTGGGCTGTGTGGAGCAGGGACTGTGGGCTCAGGTGTTTCTTTGATACAGGAATGGTAGCTCATTAACACTCTGTGCCCCGCAGATAACTTTTATTGATCATCAGCTGCTTAATCAAAAACTCTATCACAGTTTGTTTCGATTATTTTTTCCATCTCTTCATCTCTGGAGAATTGGCTTAGCCAAAGTTAATGTACTCATTATGCAGTTGGGAAACCACTGCTACAGTGGTATGTAAATCAAGGAAGGTTTGTGTCCTCCTTCCCACATCTAGCAGGATGAACACAGTGGGTGCATACTCCTCTGCCTGATGGGTGAAGCAGGCATGAAGGGAGTTTGGCTGAACTGGGTTTTGACCAGCCTAGAGTGGCAGAACTCGCCCCCAAGGTTGCACAGAGCCCAGGCTCCAGATCTACATGCCCACAGTCCTGGCTCAGTGAGGAACAGCCCTGCCTGCTGTACCTGGTCCTGTATCTAAACAGATCTGAGCAGCCCTGAAATCAGCACCCTTGGATGTGTTGTTCTTGGGCCACAGCTGGAAACTCTGTGAACAGTGGCTTTACTCTCTTGAAAACTATCAGAGCTCTGGGGAAGGGGGTGAGAGGAAGTTGTGCAGTAAGTGGCAAAAATATTTCCCAACTTCTACCATGTCTTTAATGACCAGCACTGAGAACTGTCTGGCCAGTTTGAGTGGGAACACAAGAAAGACTTGGGAGGGAATCCCCACGACAGGAGTGCTGCTTGTTGTGCCACTCCAAACTTATTTCTTACTCTAGTTATGACGGATGTCCTGATATGATTAATTTTCCTTTTGTGTTTTAATGTTTACTGCATAAAATCATTCTCCTTGATCCAATACCCTATCAGGGCTACATACTCCATGCTGGCTATGGTGTTGCCATGTCCTAATTTGATTGCAGAGGGTCGTGTCCTGTATAATGTTGTCTCATTTTCTCAGCAGTCGATGCAAACTCAATTTTATTTTCTTTGAAAAGAAGGGAAGAGGAGGCAGGAGCCCAGAATCCACAGCTGAGCCTATACCTGCAGCACTTACCTTGTTGCCTGGCTGTAATGGCCTGTGTAGTTCAGCTTGGATGGGACCTACAGGCTTGTTTTATTTATTTATTTTCCTGATGGTGCTGAAGGAGAGAAAGGATGGAAGCTACAGCAGAGAAGGGCCCTCATTGGTAGGTGCTGGCACTGCTGATTAGCCTCAAGGAGTCATTAATCCAACTCTCTTGATGGAGCTTATCTCAGGAGGGGAGGGTTAGCTGTGTCTCCCTGTGGGCCCTGGGTGAGTGCTCAGCTTTCTCCTTTGTCTCCAATTAGATGCTCCGTCCCTTGTACCACTGAGTTTCACCTGCCTCAAAGACCCTTCACCTGCCTTCCGCCTCTGTAATTTACGAGTAGCTCAGAGGGGAGAAGGAGGGTCTGGTCTCAATTTGTGTGGCTCATTTGCATGTGAAATAAGCACGTTCCTTCAGCTGAGCTGCCAGCAGTCTCCTGGCCCCACTGCTCTCATTCAGCAGGGCTTTGACAGCTCCAAGGCTGTGGCTCGGTGAGCGGTGGCAGGGCTTGCTCATAAACTGGAAGTGTCACTGTGTTTTTGCAGAGCTTGTCCAGAAAATGGTGTTTTTCAGCAGCTCATAAAGGAGGTGTCAGCCTGGGATTTGGTCTGTGGAAAAAGCCTGTTTTTGCAAGCTGCAGAGAGCACAAGCTCTCAGCTCTGGCTCCAGGGCCATCCCTGCTGGCTGGGATTGCTGCTGGGGCAAAGTATTCAGCTGATGGTTTCATTGCTAATTTCCTCATGGGTCCTGGACTCTCTGACGCTGTATTCATCTCAGGGTATTCCTCCTTCTCAGCCCTGTCTTTTCTTGTCCTCTTGGGCTTTCACTGGGCTTTTGACTGAAAATGGATCTGTTGTGGTGAGAGAGGAGGAGTCAGAGAGGCACTGGCGGGCAAAATGCACATAGTGGTTGAATGAATAAATCAACAGGTCTCCAGGTGTGCCATCAAACAGGCTCTCTTGTCTTGATCCAAAGATTTAGTGGGAAGAGGCCAGGCAGTGGAGTGGCAGTGGTCTCTGTGGCTGGACAAGGACCAAGGGAATAGAATTGTAAGTCTTGAGAACAGGAAGAGAGGGAGGAGACTGGACATTGGTCACTCATGTGATCCTCCTTGGAAGAATGCCAGGTTCCATGAAGGAAGCACAAATCTAGGCCTGATTTTTTCTCCATTTCAAAATATTTAATCAGAGAATCAAATATGAAGTCTCTTTAAGAAGAAGCTGGCACACGGCAGCTGGCTGAGTGTTGCAATCAATGTATCCGCTGCGGAATGTTTCCTGCAGAAGTATTACATCCTCTCTCATTTACTTGATGATCTTTAGGGTGAATCAATCAAAAGATGCTGCACACAAATAGTTCAGCCTGTGATCCTGTGGGTGTCCATTACAGAGGTATTTGCTCCATGTTAATGGACCTGTTGATGAACAAAAAACCTACCTTTTTTAAATAGAAAGCTGTTACTTGATGGTAATTGTTAGCAGTGGTTTTTCTGCCTCCCCACCTCCCCAGCGCAGCTCTCATTCTGCGCCAATGCAGGTGACTGCAACAAAACCCAGGCCTGCGCTGCTGGGGAGAAGGGACTCACATCTCACCCAAGCAGTTATCTGAGGAGAACCTTCTCTTGGAGGTTGGGAAGGCAGAGAGAGACTTCTCTGTACGCAGTGGGTGACTTCACCACTCTGTGTCCTGTTCTGTTAATTGTGTTTCTGCACCCATCTACCTTGGCATGTGATGTCCTGTTGCACTTCAGGTATATCTGAAGAAGATATTCCCCGAAATCCCCATCAGACCAAGGCTCAGCAGCTCCTTGAGGAGTTTGATTGGGTTTTACACTAGCTGAATGCATAGGAATTTTTATTTGTGTCTGTAAAGCTTCTAGTCTGCTGAAGCATTAGTGTTCATTTTGTTCCTCTACAACATAGACACTTGTGAAGTCTCCACATTTCTGGGTGAAAATGTGCCCATGTTACAATGTTAGCCGTTGCTTTTCTGATGCTAGCATGGCAAGAACCCCAGCTGGAATTTTAAGCATTAGAAGATCAGGATGGTGCCTCCTGCATAGATATCCTTACCTCTGAAAGCCAAATCTGAGCAGACCCAACCCTGTGATGACTGAAGCTATGCAAACGAGGGAGCAGCACAGTCAATGCTGGCAGAGCTCTGGTGTGGCATTGGGAACACATCCCAGGACAGACCACTGTGCTGAGCTGCGTGACACAGCTCCCTGCAGAGGCAGTCACACAGCAGGGCTGAGCGGCCCAAAAGGACCAGGCTTGTGGCTGTGGGCTGTGTTCAGCCTCATGCTGGTAGTTGCCAGCAGCTGTTCTGCTTTCTGGGAAGCATGTTGGGATTTTTCCTGCTCAGCTGGAGGCTGTGAGAGCATTTGGTCCTCTCCCAGGCTGCTGGTGCAAAGCAGCCACTGTTCGGTTTGGCGGGCCAAGCATCGCTTCAGGCTCCACTGCAGAGGGGACCAGCCCCCCCCACTGCCCCGTGTCACTTGTTTATCTCTGTCATTTATTGCTACAAAACAGCTCACCCAGAGCCGTTCTTCTCACAGCTGGTGGGAGTCAAAATGCCGAGGCTGTTAGTGGATTAGGGCAGCAGAGTGAAAACCATTTGGTGTTTCTATCCTGATTCTTCTGGGTGCCTTTAATTAGCATGATTGCTCAGCACAGATTCTGCCATGTTCTTTAGCTCCCCTGGTTAGGATAATTATTCCCCCAGCTCCTTTTGTTCCAATTCCTGATCGCTTACAAAGTCTCCTGTTAAAAGCCATTAAATCTGTAATGTGAGAGTAAATGTTCGGCAGCGTTGTGCTCTCAGCCCCACACGTGTGAGCTCGAGCTCTCGGCCCCTCTCCTGCACTCCTCTGCTCCCTGCCACGTGCTCTGTGCTGTGGCATCCCTCTCACGCTTCCCCCCTGGCCATCCCACGTGTCCCACACGCAGCAGGTTGTGTGCACACTCTCCCTGCTTTCTGTTGGCACTTTTGGCATCACTCAGCTTGGTTTCCTCTGTGCACAGGCTGGTTTTGAGAGTGAGGTTGAATTCTGGGCTGTGGACTGTGATCTCTCACATTTAGTTGCATGTGCAAATATGGAGGTGCCATTAGAAGTGTATGTTCTTGCATGTTTTAGCCATGGTGTGGGGAGTCCTTGCTTCAAGGAACAGCTAAAATAGAGGGGGAGATGTCCTAGCTGTGGTGGAAAGTAGGATTTTTGTTGATACATGATGGAGAAGAGGAAATACTTATTTTCCTTATTTTTTAAGTAAAGTTGTTTTCCTCTTTCTCAAGCATAAAAGCCTCCAGTGGAGGGAAAATAGGTTTTGGATAACTGTGTTCCCAGGAGTTTCCATGGTGCAGTGCCTCCCCATCTGGAGGCCTGCGAGCTCAGCCCCTTCACTGCCCTGGTCTCTGCTGATGTTTGATCAGCACATGCCAATGGCTCAAGTGGGGCAGACACACAAAGGCTTACACAGAGTGACGTGGTGTGAAATAAGATTGGGCTCAAGTGCTTTAAATGCCCTGTACATTTAGGTGAGTTGATGTGAGAGACTTATTTGCAGACCCAGAATGAAACTGGGGCAGAGAAGGGTCTGACAGATGTGTAGTTTGTTAAGCTCAGAGCTGATTGCTTGAGCAAAAATTCACAGCAAGACTACTTGCTGGAAAAAGCTTGTCAGAAGGGACTCCTGATCCTTCCTCCCTCCTTTGAATGATGACCCCTAATCAACAGCAGACACACATTTTGGGTTAGATCCTGAATTGCTGCCCTGCTGTGCTGTGCCAGACCTTCCCCACTCTGCAAAGCTCACCCTCTGCTCTGGGGTAGATTGAGGGTATCCTTGCATAGCAGCAGCTCCCCACAGGGCTCCTCACTCACCTCCTCGGTGCTTTGCTGGCTGCAAGGAGCTTTCCAGGCATTTCATACATTCTCTTGCAAAAACCTACCATGTTTCATGTGTGTTTGGTGGGAGCAAAGCCCCTGCTGCAGAACGAAGGCCGCCACAAATACCTGATGCTCATTTTGGTTGGCAGTATCCAAATAGTCCCACACGAGCTCCGTAGTATCAGCATAAACCCATGTTTTTCTGTCTTCCCCTGGGACAGCACAGCCTTCCCTGTGCCCTGGGGTGTGTGTTTTAGAGCTTGTGAAATACTGAAAGATACCAAGACATGGTCTTGAAACAAAATCTGGAGCTGGGAGCTCTCCCTTGGGAAGTATAATAACATCCTTTGACATATTTTGGTGCAGAAGACAACTTATTTTGAGAACCATCTACTGGGGCAATTATCAAGAGCTGAAGAGCTGTGGTGGCAGCTTCGTTTCCAAAGCAATCAGCAGAGTAGGAGCACTGGAGAGACACAGACGAAGAACAATAATTCCGGACAACACAGCATCCAAACAGCCTAAAATATATCAACAAAATCTTGTTCCTCAAAACTCCCTGCTGCTCTCACTGTGTTTTAGCCCTCAGCTCTTCCTGTTCCCATTTACAGCTCCTCTGTAGTGCTCGGTGCCTCCTTGCCTGCTGAGATCTCCTGCGCTCCTCAGTTTCCATCCTCGGTTTGTAAACTCCACAAAATCGTGTTTTCCCACTGGATGTTCTTCCTGACACTTCAGACTCTCGGGCTTGTATAGCTCCTGGGCTTCCTGGAGGGCAGCTCTGGCCTTTCTAGATGACATAAGGTGTTGGTGGAGCAGATGGCAGAGTAAAGAGACTTGAGCAAGCAAGGATTTATTCTGGGCCTTGATCAGCTCCTCCCATCCTCTGAAGAGCAGGAGAGCATCCCTGGCACTGCCTGGGCTGGGGAGGTCCCAGCTGCAGGCTGCAGCAGTTGTGTGCAATCCTGTCCACCATCTGTGTCTCTTCTTGATGTCTGCTGTGTTATCCCAGCCCTCTGGCTTTACCAAGCACTTCTGTCCCCTTCTAGAGCCCAGAGCTCCTGCAGAGGATGGGAGCTGTGGAGCTGAGGCTGTTCCCTGTTGGATGTTCAGGACTGTCACTGCTTCCTTTGGAGACCTTGGAGGAAACGAGGTCCTGCTTTGTGCCACCGTTTTGCCGCCTGTGTATTAAATATAACAGCTCCTTCCTCCCCAGGGAATGAGTGAGGCATAACAAATTAATGTTTATGAAGCACTTTCCAGCTGAAAAGAACTTTTGAAACAGAGCCGTTGCTGTTCTAACTCAGGGGCTTCCTTTACTGGTTGGCTCTTTGAAGTGGTGATCTGTGGTACTGGTGGATCAACTGTACCATAATTGGAATTAATCAGCAATTAAGGAACATGAGCCCAAACCAGATTCTTTCCCAGTGGATATTCGTTTCTGGGCACATTAGTCAGTGGTTTCAATAACTCTGTAAAATGCTTAGGGTAACTATTGCTATCTGAAGCAGCTGGGGAACAGAGGCAGTGTCGCAGGGACACAGATACCTGTCAGGCAAAGTGAAAATAAGAAGCACTTGTAGCACTTGTGCACCGTGCTTAAATTGGCAGCACTCCAAGGGTTGACTTGAAAAAAAAAATTAAAAATTGACATAAGAATATATTTGAAAACCAAAGTGATGAAAATGATGTATTACTTGCTAGGATGGGATCTTTCATGCCAGGCCCCTTGAGCTTTGTGGAGTGCAGAGGCAGCGAGAGTGCACGGTGGTGAGAAGTGGGGACTTGTGGAGGCAGGGAAACAGGTTTTTTTCTCCCAGCAGTGAGAATGGTAGAGGAGAAGGCTCCTGGATGTGTCAGTGCAAGCATAAGGGGAGGCAGAGGCAGGGGAACAGCTGGACAATGCCCACGATGTCAGCTGCCACCAACTTTGCAAACACTTTCCTGCAGCGTGTTCTCATGGCTGACCTGTAACCCCTGAGAGTTTTGCCACGTGTCTTTCCATGGCAGTGGGTATTTCAGGGGACAAAGGAGCCATTCTCCTTGCTCTGGGACCTTCTCTGTGACCCACTAGCACTTAAATGAGGCAGAGACTAAGCTCTGTGTGTCGTGGGCGAGACTGCTGGGTGCCCAGCCTTTCCCCCTTCCCTGGTCCTCTTACAAGTCATTTCACATACTCTGGCTTCAATTTAACAAAAACAAAACCGATGAGGCCCAACTGATCTGGCTGCTTTCCATCATGCAGTGGGCCTCTTGAGTGGCTTTAAATAGCTGCACCTCTGTGCAGGCTGGAGAAAAAGCACTGGCTGTGCCTCTGGACAAGAGGGTAGCTTTGGCTCAAATCACAGGCCATCTCAGACCTGAAAATAGCCCTTTTTTTTTTTTCCTGTTGTCCTTGGTCTTAAATAGATTTTTTTTTTTCCTTCTTATTTTTTATTTTATACCCTGTTAAGTGCTTTCCTACTTTGGGGCTTTTCCTAAGGGGGGATTGGTGGGGAATCTTGGAGCTCTGCCTCCTGAGCTATCAGGCTACATCATTTAGTATCTTGGAACTACTCCATCCATGAAAGAGTTCCAGAGAAAACAAACTTGTGATCCTGGCTAATATGGACATGGTCTACGTTAGTGGTGGCAACAGTGGAAACGCAACAGATACTGGAATTCCTCTGACCAAAGGTTTAGTGAATCTTACAGAGTCTTCAAGAGTTCACCCCGTGGAAAGCTGTGAATGCTGCCCTTTCCTCAAGGAAATGCTGTTTGGCCGTTGGGTGGCTGCAGAATTCTCCTACCCCTTCCTCTGCTCTAGCCAAACATTAGAGAAATTTATGTGGAAATGGAACCTTCTGGATCCATTTGCTTCTGCTTTTCTCTTGCTCTGAGTCCATCTCCTTCTTTCCCTGCCCTCCAAAACACTTGCAGTGCTGCGATCTTCTGTTTGATTTTGGGTTGTGGAAAAGCACAAGAAGATGGCACAAGCTGTAGCTAGAGCTCCATCTAGCACATTCCCAAGAGGTTTCCTGTGACGTCAAATCTCATTTATTAAAGTGGGAGACACTTATGCCAGAGGTTTTACCATGGAAAATGAAAACAGATACAAGGTGAGCTGCCGTGGAGAGGAATAAGGACCCTGTTTACATGAAAATGAAGGATTATAAGAATTTCTGTAGCTCTCTGAGCCTTTCTAGTCTAAGAAGAGGTATAATCTACTTGAAGATCTGCTTGAGGTCTGTGTATCAGTGTGAAATTCGTCTGTGGACTGAATTTGCTTAAGGCTCTTCATTGTGGTCAACACTGTTGGGCTGGTGTAAATGAGAGGAGAGCTGGGCTCTTTGACTTTACCTTGAATAGTAGAGGAGATGATGTGGTTAACTGCAGCTGAGAGCATCAGGGAGAGCCTCACAGTGTGTTTCTGCTGAGCTTCTGTGACCTGCTTTGTTGTGGCAAGAGAGGCCTTAGGCTGGGTTGCATCTCACCCAGTTACATGCTGTGAGAGGAAGGGAAAAAAGAGGGTTTTGTTTCCTAGCCCAGCAGATGAACCCATCCATGACAGGAAACCTGGGTTGTTGTGCTGCTTACCCCTCAGATATAGACACAGCAGTGCTGACTTTGACTAAAAGGATGGCCATTTCCTTTGCTCAGGATGTGGGCCAGGCTTGATGGTTTTCATGCTTTCTTTGATGCTATTCATGCTTCATATCTGCGCACAGAGACAGATAAAATGTACACTGTTGTTGGAGTCTCCTACTGCTTTTCCTTTATATCATAAATTCTGCTGTAACTCAGAAGAGAGCTCAAAGCTCTTTTGCCTAATGTGAGCTGTGTGGATAGCAGAGTTATGTTTGGCCAGCTTGTTGCCCTTAATTTGCTATTTTTGTTTAACCCGTTTTTGCCAGGCGTTACATAGCATCCCGTTGCTTTTCTCATCCGTTCCCACAGCAATTTATATTGCTGTTTCAGAAGCAGTTTCCATCCCTGGGTTTCAAAACTGGTCTGCATTGCTCCTGCTGTGGCAGATAGGGATGCTGTGAGGAGTAGTGCATCATTTTCTGCGTCATTCCCTTGCCTCCCCATGTGACAATCCCTGCTGCTCCTCTCAGGTGACGTGGAGCAGCCTCAGGTCTCCAAGGCTTTAGCAGCAGTTTTACCAGAAGGCACACAGGGAAGGCAAGGTGAAAATATCTGTTTCTTCCCCTTAGTTTTGCTCTCTCAGTGGAGGAAGTGTGTTCCTGGCAGGGCACTGACCATAGGCTGGATTGGTATGGGCATGGGGCAGAGTGGCCAAAACCCACTAGCCAGGGTGTTGGGAAACACGAGACAGCTCTGGAGGACTAAGTGGACGGCCGGGGTTGAGGACAAAAACTGATTGCATGGTTTGGTTGCCTTCAATTTTCTTGTCCTTTCATTGCCACATCCATCTAGCCTGCTTAGAGAAATGTCCCATCTGCTCCCTCCATCTCAAGCTGTTAGAGCTGCACAGCAAATCTGAGCTCATTCCTCCTTCCCTGTTCTCCAACACTCTCCATACATTTATTCCACTACCATACAATGGCTATTAGTAGAGACAATATTATGTTTTATTTTAAAAAGTGATATCGCTAGAACTGGGAGAAGCAAAAAGTTTAGTATGTCAGACCCTTTCCAATTTTGTAGGTCTTTGGAGATGTTTTTTATTTCAATCTACAGGGTGGGGATTTTTACCTCATTATTTTCAGGCTTGCATGTTGGAGTTTCCCTACAAATCTATAACCAATGTCAAAGATAGTATTTTTCCTCCCATTTTCCAGTTGGCACTGACAAATGTGAAACTCCACAAAAGTTAATGTTTTTAAAATTTCCCTGACTGTTCTAGGAAGTTGAACATTTCTATTTCTCCTTTTTTTTTCCCTTTTGACAAGTAAGAAAGAAAAAAAAAAAAAAAAAAAAGTAAAGCAAAACCCCCACATTTTTAAGACATTTCCAAGCCAGTTTTTCAGAAGCTAATAGCTGTGATGGTAGATGACATCTGTCATAGCAGCATCCAAACTCTGAACCTGTTGAGATTCACCCATTTTAACCCTGGACATCTCCGTGAGCATCATCCATCTCACATCTGTCAGCGAAGACATAAACCTAGCAAGAGCCTTGTTGGTTTCTGCTCCATACAAAAGAACGGGGTTAAGGGTAGCAGTACAATAGGGGAAACAGCAAGTGAGGAAGAGAGAGAAAACCAGTCAGGAGAGAAGCATGTTTTTTTTCAGATTCTTTGGGGACTTTAATAAATCAGAAGGAGAGGATGCCAAAAGGACCGGTGCTGCATTGCTCTCCCAAGCCAGCGGGGATGTGTGCTCAGCCCTTCAGCTCCAGAAACGTGGGCTGTTCTCCTGCCACGCTCCTCGTCGTCCCTCGGCAGCCCCTGCGTGTCCGTGGTGGGGTAACCCCCACTGCAGCCCCGTTCTGCAAAGACTCTGCTGTCACTGGAGATCCCTGCAGCTGGGATTCACAGCACAGCACTGATGACAGAGAGCAAAGCCCTTGGAGTCCCCAGCCTTAAGCCTTGCTGATCTTTCACATGTCCCTTCTCTGGGGCTGTGTGTCCCCAGTGGGTTTTTAGGTCTGTTGGATGTGGCCCGGAAGAAGTGAAATTGCCTTAATTTAGCAGAGCTGAGAAACACAAGGAAAATAAAGCAGACAGGAGTTCTCCTTGGAGATACTTAGTATTGTTGAGGATAGACTTTCCCAGCTATCCTTTGGCAGCCATAAAATATATTTATATTATGAAAAACAAAACGTGATAAATAGTGACGTTCAGGGATGCCATGTTTATTTGTGTCCCAGTGACTCTGATCACTTTAAACCATGAGAGTTGAGCCTGGCTCTTTCTCACTCTCATTTCATTTACTAATGATATTTCATCGCTAAGAATTTGCCTATGAATCTTGTTTATGACACATGAACCAGAGCTGAGCCTGGCTTACTCTCCCATGTGGATCGGCACTTAAGGGCCACTGAGAAAAACAGATAGTTTCTCCCAAACAAGTTAAACAGTTCCAAACCAAACAAACAGCTTTTGTCTGCATCCCCAGGCCCATCAAAGGAAACATGTGCTTGATGTGCAGATGGAGTAAGATAGTACAGTGGAGAAATAGAAACTGATATAAAAGACAAAAATAGAAGAAATAGGAAAAGAAAAATCTTCTGGCTGGTGTAGTTTTGGTATGAGAAAATTTCCTAGCCTGTTTAAAAGTACTCTTCCTATTGAGATCAATTCTTATTGGCATCCAAGCCACTCTATGCTGCTCTAGTGATGCCAGACTTGAGTTAACTTAGCTGATTTGTTCAGGATCCTGTGACTGCATGAGGCGCAGGAGTATGTTCTAAATCTTAGAGCAATTATGTAGACAAGACATCCCAGTAATTTCTTGGAAGAATGCTTTAAACCCATAAGAATTTGCTATAGATGAGAGAAATCACCAAGATCCTGCCATGCATGTCTTGGTTGTGGCAAACAAGTGAATTTCCCTGGCTGGGGCATCCCAAGGCAGGTACATTCTGAGGAGATGTTTGATACAGCCCTTTAAAACATTTTATTTGCCCTGTAAGTTTGTTGGACTGAAGGAAGGAGCTTGCCTATAATCTCTGCTCCCGTTATTTTTCATTCTCATCTGGGCAGTGTTTCTGGCAAATCCTAATCAGTTTTTTTAGAGAGGTGGGGTTGTGTGAGGAGAAGATGCCTCCAGCATGCAGGGTTCGGTGTAGATGGGACAGCTGGGATGAAGAAAGGTCTGTGGGGTTATGAGAGAGTCCCCAGCCTTGCAATGGTGCTTTTTGGCTTCAAGAATGTTGTTCCAGATTAGATAAATCATGAGAGAAAAGTAGGCACAGGAAGGAGTCTCCCTATTCCTCACTGTCTGCCTAGGGAAAAGATGGACTAGGTAGGAATTTGGACCTAGTGGGAACCTCTGGAAAAGAGTTGTTCCCAGTTGTCTGTCCAGACCTCTTGCATGCCCCTTGTCCTCAGAGCACTTGTGCCTGCACGCTCCACATGAAATGATTGCCTGTTCTTTATGGAAAGACAGAGTGACGTAGCCCTGCCTGGAGAGGACATTTTGGCTTTAATTTAATGGCAGCCGTTTGCTAGTTATTCATTTGGTTCTTTTTATATAATCACATGTGTGTCGATATCTCTCTCTTTTTTTCTAGTTTTGCTCTTTTTTGTTTTTTCGTTTACTTTATTTTGCTTTTTTCTTTTTTCTGTTTTTTTTTCCCCTTTAGGTTTCAGAGAAATTATGTTGAATCCAATAAGCCTCCCTGGACATTCCAAACCTCTTAACCAAGGCATTTATGTTGAGGATGTCAGTGTTTATTTCAGCAAAGGACGTCATGGCTTTTAAAAACTCCTTAAAAGTCCCTGTTCTGATGTCAAGTTTATAGGCTGTGCCCTCAAAATGGTGGGAAGCAGTAAGCGTGGTCTGTATGGATTGAGGTCTCCTCCTAATAGGACTCTACAGCCCTGCCTGTACACACGTTAAAGCCAACTGAAACTGTGGTTTTCTGTCACCAGATAACAGGGTTGTTCTTTTCCTCCAATGGTCGCTGTGTTCGTTAAATATTCCTGCAAGGCACAACAGCAGAAATGAGAGCAAATAAAGAGAATTAAAACCCAATTGAAAGGAGTCATCCTAATAACACAGTAAATAATTGTACTTTTGCTTTAAAATAAAACACAAAACAAAAAACAAACAAAAAAAAAAAAAAAAAAGCCAACCAAACTGACATCTTTAGTCATGTCCTCCCTGCTTGGAGTTTTCCTTGTAAGCTTGTGTCTTCGCAACACCCAGTGAATGCTGCCATCACCTCTTACGTGGCACCGCCATGGGAGGTCTCCCAGAGCGAGCTGAGGCGGGGAGCCTGGAAGAAACTAAAGCAGAACGAAGACTTTTGGTAAGAACAAAGGCAGCCCCGCTCCCAGTTCTTGCACAGAAAATAATGTTGGAAGGAATGAGGATGGAAAGAAAAAAAAAAAAAAAAGTATCTTACTTCTCTGACAGGAAGAGAGTGTGGTTATCTTTGAAGTGCACATCTTCTAGGAGGCTTCTTTTGTTTGTCTGTCTGTCTGTGTGTGTTAGAGCGGCTCGTTGGATCTGACTATCTCGTTGTCGTACTCTGGTCTCTCCCTGCTGCTTAAATGATGAGCTTTATCTGAGGAGTTGCCTGCACTTCCCTCATGGATGGAGAATCCATAGCGCAGGAGGGTCTGTGTCCTTGCCAGGACTAGAGCAGTAAGCAAAGTGGAAAAGCATATCAGACGCACGCAGGTCCCATTGCTGGGCCTTTTCCAGCCCCATTTAGCTCTCCCTTGTATTCCCACCCCACTAGAGATTGGTTGCAACCCAGTTGCGTAGCCAGAACCATCAGCTCGAGGCTGGCTGACTGAAGGAGAGGGGGAAAAAAAAGTATTCTGTTGCTTCTTCTCTGGCGAAAACAGGAATATCAGTCCTGTTCTGGCCGATATTTGTATTCTCTCCCCCTCTCCTATCCCACTTTTGTCTTACTTCATCCAAAGCCTCTCAGATGGAAAAGTAAACCCTTTCATCCTGTCCTCAAGAGAAGCCAGCTGCCCTTGTGGCAATTTGCAGGGCTTTCCTTGGACTCTCTGGATGTCACATGTATGGGAAGTACAGATTTCCTCACACATATCAGTTATAACCTATAAGCAAAGCAAATTTTCTCTAGAGGACAAAAAATATTCTAAAAGCTCCAGGTGTGGCCAGATCCTTTTGAAAAGAATATTGGACCAGGACCTTGCTCACCAGCCACTCAGCTTTGCTTGCCTTCTTGGTGGCCCAAGATGACCTTATCACATCAGGGGTGTCTCTAAATCACCAGCCCTCAAGGGTCACTGCCACTGGAAAGAGTCACGGTCCCTCTCCACTAGAACTGGGCAGAAGCCTCAGAATGGATGTTCTGCTTCATCCTGCCTTTACAGGTGACCTGCACGAACCACCCTGGAGATTGCCAGGAGGTTTTATTATCAGCTGTCCCATAGGGATATTGCTGAGAATATTCCATTCTCTTGCTTCTTCTCCTGGTTCATTTGCATAAAAAGGTAAAGTGCAATAGAAGAGTACTGGAGAGATGGTGGCAGATTGCTTTAAGTTAATGGACATGCCTTAGGGGGGCATCTGTGTTAGCGCGAGGAGACCTGGCTCAGGTTGGATGGCTTCAGAAACCATGACCAAATCTCCCAACAACGTTTCCTGCCCGCATCGGAGCTGGAAATGCCAGAGGTGCACTGCCAGAGAGGACCTGCAGCCGTGTGCCATGGACACCTCAATTCTGCAGATTCACAGAGTGAGGAGGAACTTCACCAAGCATGTGAATCACTGGGTGCTTGTCTGAACTGAATTTCCCCATCTCCTGGAAGTTGCCCACCTGACCTGGGGATGTCTTGTCCATCTGAACTGTCTCCCCTCCCTAGCACTGTTCAGGGGACTCTGCTCTCAACTGTGTGTATCAGTCGTAGAGATGCATCAGTGGGCCTGGACCAGAAGCCTATATCCAAACACCCTAGCAGAGGAAGGGTTGAATTTTGCAGCTCAGGTCCATCTCTGCTTAGAAGAAATCCTCCGGACCGTACAACATAATTAAAGCAGTTCTCCCCACTGTGATCGATGTCTCAATTTGTTTAACACCAATTAAAGTCTCTGGTTCCTTACTGCTGAAAACGAAAGCCAGTCGTGGCTGTTTGCGATTGGTGGCTTTAAGTAGCAAGTCTAAGGATGTTTTTTTTTTTAATTTTATTTTATTTTTAATTATTGTAAATCATTACCTCATTTTCTGTCAATGAGATTCCTCCATCTTTGAGCATTCTTATCTTGCCATAACTATCATCCTGTGCTAATGGGAAATGGGACGGTCCCTTTTCACAGAGACTATAGGGGTGTTCAATGTCTAGTTTCTTAATAAACACTTTATTTTCTAACGAAACAGCTGCACCAGGCCTCTTCTTTGAAGACAAAATAAATAAATGTTCAGAATGACATGTCCTATAGTCTACTTCTTCATGAAACAGTCCACATGTGGGGAGTTTGGTTTGTTTTCTTCTTTGGCGGGTGCGGAGGGTGGGATTTACAGTTGTGATGGGAACATTGCTCAGGTGTAGCTCTTGCTTCTGGCACTCTCATCAGGCACAAAGATATTTTCTTGCATGGGAGCTTAGCTGTTAATGGTCTCAGTTGACAACCTGTTGGTTTTTGTAGCATAAAATGGTCATATTCCCAGGGACAAGCTGGTACTGCAGGAGATTGTGTCAGGATTTGCCAAGACAAGTTTCTATAGTTAGTGGAAAAAGTTTTATTAGAAGCCTTATCTCTCAGGAAGCTTGACAGTAAAAGATTGTTCTGGCTGCAGTGCTTTTCTTTCAGGATGTGCTGTTGCTTTGGGTCTCCTTGGTTGCCTGTGCAAATTGACAAAAACCAGCACAATTGGCTGTTGGGTGTTGGATTGTTGTCCTCTCGTCAGGAACAATTAACCTCATGTTAAGCTCTCAAGGGTGTGTTTGCTGTTGTGGGGGTACAGGTGAGCGCTGTGCTCAGGTTCCTCATCAGAAATTCATGTCCGGGTGGTTGGATGCTCCAGGAGGAGAGAGGAACCATTCTGCAGTGTGTGAGACTTGGCATGAGGGTGTGTCTTAGTAGTTGTGTCTTAGAATTGTTCACAGGAGATGTCACTGATGTAACTAAAAGCTGCTGTGCCAACCTGCAGGTGACAGTGGGCATGAGGACGGGGGTGTGTTTGAGCACATATTGGTGGATGGTGCTGGAACCCTCTTCGAAAACCTGGTGAGAGTTTTGATGAGCAAATTAAAAACATGTTTTCCAGCATCCTTCTGTTCCGATAACTTCCTGGCATGACTTTCAAGTAAATGTCTCAAGATGATGCTGTGGGTGAATTTCCGCATGACCTTCCCTTCTAATGAGTGTGTCTCTAGGAGTGATGGGGTGCTGTGGTTCACAGGATTAGGTGAAGGCTGGGACCTTAACCTTTCCAGGAATATCTGCAGTGCTCAAGACAAATGTTTGTCTCCTAACATAACCTTACACAAGGGATGAGCAGCTGAGCTGCATTGGATTCCATCCCTGTTTCCTTTTTCTTTCTGAGGTGTGGGAAACAAACATGGGGTTTAGAAGCTCTGTCTTTTCTTCTCCACTACTGCAGGGTCTGTTATGAGATTTCTCAGCCCAGAAACATTGCAAACAGTGGTTGATTAGCCAATTACTCAGGCTGCTGCCATGGTCAGCTTTGGTTCACTTTGCTTTGTGTTTCAGGGCAACTGACTCCTTACGTATGAGTTCCCACAATACTTTTAATGCTGTCAGTTCAAAAGGAATTGATTTAACTATGGGCTCTGACAGGCCTCACAGAGGGGTTGGGCACTTGTTTCTTCTTGTTCTTTCTTCTTGGTTGTCTCTGTTGCCTGATGTACCCATGTGAAGGCTCCATGCTCTTCGTGACAGCTGAACCATGAGTTGATAATGCTGTGCTGCTCTCTCTCCCCACTCTGGCTTCAAATGACTCTTCAAATAAAGAGTTATTACTGAAGGAGCTTGGGATGCTGGCTTGGGATGCTGGCTTGGTAGGGTGAGGGCAGTGGACCTCTAGCAGGAATGATCAGCTCCTCCTGAACATCACAACCCTGCCTCCTCAGGTCTTGTAGAGTGTGGAGCCTGTGTGTGAATAAGCAGAGAAACAAACTTTTGGCTCATTGTACTTTGACTCTAAACAGATGGAGTCATGTTTCTTTTAGTTCCTGCTTGGAGGGAGCACGATGGGCACAGTGTGTTTCTGGCACTGTAGCTCTCTCCAGGATGGAATCATTGTGTGGGACCTTGGGCTCAGACTTGCTGCAGGGCAGTGCCTGGTGTGTGGGATGCTGTAGATCATGATTGGTGTATATTGAGTTTCCACAGCTGCTTATCCACATTGCACTGAGTCCTGATGTTCTTTGCTGCTCTTTTGTTTATTTAGGTATGCTTTTGAGGAGTTGTGCCTTCTCTCCCAAGAGGCTTGAGCTTGTTTTGAAGGTGGTGGTTTGGTGTTTCTTTCTACCATTAGGCCTTTGTCCTTTCTCTGTGTCTGTGTCCTGCTGTCCAGGGAATTCCTGGGATCTGTGGGGAGTCAGAGGAAGCTGCTTCTGCTGATTCAGCAAATGCTCTGCTCTGATTTGTACCCAGAACAAGCTGCAGATCCTCAGGGTTAAGCCTGGCATTAGCAGAGGATAAAGAGGCCTGGACACAGTAGTAAAGCTAAAAACCACGGGTCTGGAGGAGCAGCAGCAAGAGAGCACACGAGAAATCAATGCTGAGTGATTTCATTTTTTTCCCTTAACGTTTGGAAGCACTTCTGGTGTGATTTGTGAAATGAGTCAGAGTCCATATTAACCATGCATTTACCAGTGCCTGCAGAGCCTGAGCAGTTGGAAGAAAATTTAACAAACTGTGGGGAAGTGCATACAGCTGCTTTGAAGGTGTGGGCATAGTTTGATAGGAGACCTGCCCACTCACAGCTGGAAAAGGTGCTTTACCTGGTGAAGCAAGGATGTATCTTCTGCTGTTGTGGTGCATTTTACTTTGCCTTTATCTTTTGTGGCTTCTCCAGTGTTGTCCCCACTACTTTCCTTAAGACAGGCAGGCTCCTTGGTGGTGCCAGCATGTGGTCTGATGCCACAGAGCTAGAATAAATCCCAACCCACACTCCAGTAAATAACTGCAGGAAGACTCCTTCGCAAAGACAAGATGATAGTTTCTCCAGCAGTAAAACAGAGCTCAACGGCAAGACAGCTACATTTGAATTTTGGTATTATTTTGAACTTGTGAGTGTAATTGCTGACTAATCAGCAGGAATAAATTTTGGTTGTTCTATACAAAGTGGAGGGATTTGTTCTAAGTGCTGGTTAAATGATTTGCTCTGCTATTAGTGACTCATTTGTGATCTGTGCCTGATTCCTGCAGAGAAGCTGACTTTCTGTAAGCATTTGGTTATTATTTCAGAGTCTTTGGCCTTTTTTCTCCAAGATTTTGCTTCAGATATTCATGTTGTATGATGAGTGCTGGTTTTGCTCTTGGGTTGGGTGAGTGAATGTTTCAGACAAGTAGTCAGAAATATAACATGCAGAGATACCCTTCAATCATCTGTTATTTGGGGTTGTCCCCAACCCCATGTTTCTTTCTCATATGTTGGGATTGGTACCATCCCAACAGGTCTTTCTGCTGGCAAGAAAAACTGTCATTGCCTGGGTCTCTGGAATAGTTAAGAGCTTGTTTTCAGAGCAAGTAGCTTTCCTGGCTCCAGTCTGAATTCTGGGAACAGCCTGTGTCTGACCTGTGTGTGGGTTTCCATGCACTGGTGGCAGAGCAGCTGCTGCTGGAGGTCAGGCTCATTCATGAGGAGTCAGAGAGAGCCAGACTGGAGCTGCATTAGGCTCAGTAAAGTGCCAGAATGTCTGAATAAACTGATTTTGGCCAGGTCATCATTATCTTAAGTGAGTCAGAGATGTGTCCAGGCTGTTTATTAAGGTAATTAGGAGAGGGAGGGAGGGATGCTTACAGTCCATGGACTAGGCTGGTGAGGTGGGGGAGTATATTGCAACATCTGACACAAGAGAGAGGGAGCTCCTGGTCTTGCAAGCTGATGTATCCAAGGCCTGGTCCTGCCAGGATTCAGTCCCTGGTGCCACAGTCAGGCATGTACAGTGACATCATGCTAATGCACATTTCAAACATCACTGATGTGAGCTCATCTTGCCAGGCTGAAGAGTCATATCTCTGCTCAGGTCTCCTCATAAGGCCTTGTTGCCCGGCAATTTTAGAGATATTCTGGATCAACAGAACATTTTGGGTTCGCTGTATCAGTGTCAGGCAATATGTGGGGATGAGAGGAGCTGCTGTGCACGGTCACTTCTTCCTTGATAGTGCCTGGTCCAGCCCCCTGTAGGCTTCTGAAGGTGGCTGCAGGTTTGCTTTGTGCTTCCTGGACACGTTGGTTTATCTGGTGGTCCCAGAGGGTTTGGAAGTTTAAGTGTTTAAGCTCCAGTCACACGCTCAGGACTGCTGGAACACCTCCAGAGGTACGAGTCCCCCAAAGCCAGCACATCTCACCACGCACAGACGTTGCAGGCAACTGAGAAGGGCCTCCCTTAAAGACAGGTAAGTGTCATTTTTCCTCCTTCTAGGGAGCTATTGTGTGTAATGTGCCGGATTCAGATCTCTAGCAGGAATTATTTTGATGGATCTGCTGTAAATGCACCAATGATAACTGACTGCATTAGACAGTATCAGTGGGAAACTGTCAGTCCCTGCTCAGGAGAAAGCAGGGGCTCTTCTGGCTGGAAATGCTGCAGGTCTGGCACCGTGTGGGAGTGGAAAATCAGAAGAGCCAAGTGCTGCTGGAGGCCGGGGTTAACGCCCACGGCTGCTCCTGTTTGGCCACCAGGTCAGGTGCGGCGAAGGAGGATGCAGCCGGAATGCCAGCAGGTATGGCAGAGCTGTGGGAGGTGTTTGGCATAGCTACTGACTCCTTTAAAAAACTTGAGAGCACAGAACTGCAAGGGTGGCTACTTGATGATAGTGCCAGTCTCTCATTTTCATTAGCAATCAGCCAAAAAAAGGCTTAACCCTCCTGCCCAGGGCCAGCAGCGCATCCAACACAGAGAGAATGCTTTTTTTGCAGCCATATGACACGCTTGCCACTCAATCCCAGCAGAAGATTTTATAGCCATGGCTTCAGAAGAAGGTAACAAAATCCTTGACAGTGTATCTTGGATGAAAGTATCATCCTGTGACTAGACTGAGCTCAGTTTAATCCTGTTAACCTCACAGTGGACTCTTGGGAGCTGGGTAACATTCTCTGTAGGTCCTTAAGCTTCTCTGCATGGCTGTAATGTGTGAAGTATCTCATGTTTTGCCAAATTTCCTTCTCTGGATTCAGTGATGCTGGCATGAACCTCAAAAAAAAAAAAAAAAAAAAGGCAGAATGATATCAATAGCAGTCTCACAAAGGAAGGTGAATATCTCTCACCAAAAATTCAGAGTCATCCTTAGAAAACAAAGAAGACTCCTGAGCATAAAAGATATTGTTACGTACCAAATAGGTAAGGATTGACAATGTCCCTTCTAAGGAAGACCTCTAAGACTCAAAGAGCAAGGAAATGTGGTGATATGAGCTGTAGATATAGCACAGACTGAAACCTGGCTCTTTGATCTGAAGGGGCCGCTGAAATCAAAGGGCTGCACAGGAATCTATTTGGATGATGCATTGAAGGGCTGGTTCAACCCTTTGGGGCATATCTGTGCCCTTGGTTTACAGTCTGTCATCCAGCTGGGCTGTTGGTGTGCCAGCACAGGGAGGGAGCCATCCCACAGCTTGCTGGACATGAGCCACTCCAGTCCTCCCTCTCTGAAACCTCTCCACCTCTCGTTTCCCAGTGCTCCCTTCTGAGTAAGAACAGGTCCCCAGTGGTTGGAGCTTTCACCAGATCTCACCCAGCCCCATGCTTAGGTTCCCAAACAAGAAACTAGAGGATGGTCATCTCTTCAGCGGGAAAAAAAATGCCTTTGTAGTTGTCCAAAGTGGTGTCCTTGTCTGGCGAAGTAAGTAGATGCCTGCTGATCATGATGCAGGGGGGTGTGTATGTTTGTGTTTGTATGTGTAGTAGGAATCAAATATTCATGTTGGAAAGGTGGTGTTGGATTTCCAAGGGAAGAAACACATTCATGAAATGTGATCCACAGCCCAAGGCAGAGGACTGGAGATCAGGATGGTAAAGCCTTGAGGGGCTTAGGCTGTGACATGGAGGTAAGTTTTTGCTGCAGCTTCCCCACCTGCAGTTCTGTATAAATGATTTAAGTCCCCCACAGTCCACTGACAGTGTCCATGCACTGCGACTGCCAGCAATGGATGAGAATAGCCTGGCTCTGAGCTGGGTGTGATTCCAGACAGCAGCTCTGGAGACCCTCAGAGCACATCCCTGTGTCCTAGAGACTGAGCTGGGGTCTCTCACAGAGCTCAGCTGCAAGTTCAGAACAGCTGCTTGGGTTTGGGAAGAAACAGGGAGACACAAGGGTCCTTTCCCAAGGGACATCCAAGCCCAAGTGCAGGCAGCACACATGCTGCTCCCTGCTCCCTTAAAACCCCCTGAAAAAAATACTCTTTGTTCTAGGAGATATAGATTATATATATTTTAAGGCTTCATAAATCATTCATAGCTGAAAGATAAAACTGAGCATCAGAGCCAAGGAAAGGCTGAGGCTGTGAGGCGAAGCAAGGAGCCTTCCATTATGTATTGTGCTCAAACTTGACCTGGCAGTACCTCCTTGAAATCTTGCCTTTGCTTTGGGAAGTCCTCTTTTTCTCCTAAAAATCTGAACTACTCACCTACTTTCAGTAGATAATTGTGGGAAGAGCATAATCAGCTGCTTCCCTTGCTGTGCAGCTTGATGGTTGGCTTTTGAAGAGTTAAAGTGTATGTCGTAGTGAGCATGTGAGAGCACAGTGTGGCTGTCAGGAAAAGCCTGGACATGTTGGCTTGGAAGGAGAATGAAAGAATCCTAGGGATGCTATGGGATCAAGCAGGGTTTAAGGATTAACACAGTCTGGCAAACAGTGTCAGGTAGGGATTATTGAGTGGTTTGGGAAGAGAGTCTGGGTATTTTCTGACTGAGCCAAGCATTTCCAGGCTCAGTGTGGCACAAGCCAGCTGTGAATAAGGGCTTCTGCTCACTTGTGGTCACTTGGTGGTCAGCATGAAATGAGTTTGTGAGTGTGAGCCTCGTGCCTGGCAGGCAGATGTCCTTAGCTCAGAAAACATCTCTGGTTTCTTGGATGGAAGCAAATGCTGATGATTAAGTCCAGAGTGTGGCTGTATGGCAGTGATTTGTGGTGTACTGACCTGTTGGCAAAAAGAAAAAGCCAACACAACCTGTCTGGCTAGCAGCAGAACTCACAGCCAAAGAGTGGGAAGGGAGGAAGAGGGACTGGTTGTTTGGTTTATTTTCTTTGTGCTTTGCTGTTGTTGTCTGTTTGATTCTGTAATCCAAGATTAGGGCTGGAGCTTTCACTTTATAAGATCATGGTTTTCTTTCCTATATCAGTTTATTACAGTAAAAATTCATGTTCTGCTTGTCCTGATTAAATGGCAAAATGTTCTACCAGAGCAGCAGGAAACTCTCATGTTGCTTTGCTATTTCCTTTTTAATTACTGTCACCAATTCATTGGCAAGAGTAATCTTATTGCTCAGGGCTGGAGACACCTTCCCTTTCCATCGCTATACAGCCCCAGGGCTTGTAAAATGCACTTTTGGCAGTAAGGTGAAATGAAGAGAACTTCATTTATTTGCTGCATTTCATTTGTGCCAGCACAAGAGCATATGAGGCCACAGTCTAGCCTGGGTATCTGGTATTGTCCAAGTTAAAAATAACCCCACTTTACTCTGCTCACTCAAAAGTTATTTTTCACCCAGAACCTTTCAGGCCACTGCTTGGCCAAACAGCAGTGACAGAACTAGGGAGAGAGTGACCAGGGGTGGGGTGGGGTGACAGGCACCCCACAAAGGTAAGTGGCTGAATCAGAGCAACAGGACTGGCAGCTGATAGTTTGCAGCAAGCAAACACCATGACATGCAAGATGTCTGCTGCAAAAACTGGGAGAGAAATTATTTGAAAACATGTGCTCTTTCTAAAGCTTTTATTTTTTAATAGAGAAAACCTTTCAGGCCCCTTTTTAATTCATAATAAAGAGCAGGTTGAAAAGAAGGAGAGGGCAAATGAAGACAGCAAGGCTTGCTAACTTCCTTTAAAGTTGGAAGGTCACCTTTAAAAATGGATGAATGCAGCATTTGGAAGAAGCTCCAAGGCAGCAGGCCTGGGGTTCAGCACTAGAATAGGAGGCAGAACAAAGATGAAAAGAAGAATCCAGTTGGGATCTAGGAATAGCTGCAGAGCTGCAGATCCCCGTGGTGGACTTGGGTGGAGGCGGTGTTTAAGGGAGCTTCTCTGCCCGCTCTCGGGAAGCTGCGGTTGTGCGTGGTGATGTGCTGGGGAAAGTTAAATCTGGAGCTGGATAGCCAGCTGGACTGCACAGGGGCACATGGATGTGTGCTGGCACTGTGGGAGTAAGATTGGGATCTGGGATAAAATTAAAGCACTGCCTGCCCATTTGTATTCAGGGATGCTGGGTAGCTCTACAGCTGTCTTGTCTGGTTTGGCTGTGTCCCTGCTGAGTTTTCCCTTTTCCTGGGACTCTTCAGGGAATGGGAAAAGGGTGATCACAGCAGGAATCCTGGTGATGACTTGCTGCTTCCCAGTGCTAGCCCTTCCCACCTTTCCTTGACACAACCTGGGAGCTCTCTGGTGGGAACAGGACATAAGGGGAGGAGTGGGGACTGTATTGAGTGACCCTGGTGCTGCTCTCAGTTGTGTCTGCCATGGCCAGAAGCTCCCTATGTCAGGGGAACAGTTCTTAGGATTCACCTAAGAACTGAACACATTTCATATTTAAGCAATTGCCTGTCTTTCCCTCTGAGCCAAGACGCAGGGGCATCAGACACATGCTATCTATTGCTTATTAAGTGGTTTAACAAGCCCAGCTAATTACAATGTACTCAAGGATTTTGTAGCTTATGAAGACAGTCCCTGTTTGTTTGTGTCAGTGCTTTAATACATTAATACACCAATTAAGCCTCGGGAGGTGTGTGTGCTCACACAGCTTTACATATGGGGAGGCATGTTGATGGTTTTCATGTCAGCTGCGGCTTCTCTGGCTTTTACAGCTCCAGCTCTGAAGGGATGCTTGTGGTTTTGCACTCAGCCTTGTCACTGGAGGGACATGCATCCCCTACATAAAAACATTGTTCTCCCTGCCCAGAAATATGTTGTTTTACAAGACTCAGGCAGACATGGGCACTCTGTTGTTAAGGTTTCCTTCTCTCAGACAGGCCTTGGAGAGTTTCTCGGTCTCTTTCCTTCTCAGTGCTGATGATACAGGCAATTTGTGCCTGAAAGTGTTGACTTCTCTGCCTCAGTTAGTCCTGAGAGGTCAGCAGTGGGAGGTTCTGCCTGTGACACATGCATTTGTTTGCAAAGGGCCCAGCACATTCATTAAGGCACACGGTAACGAGCACTAATCAGTGCACAAGGCACCCAGCGTGAGCCAGTGCAGGATGGGCTGGAGCAGGCAGCGAGGGTCAGAGGTAAAAGCCTCCTCAGGGCACTCACAGCTCAATGAAAAGAAAGCAGTCATGGGGGGAGGAGAAGGAGAAATGACAGATTAAAGGAAATTGAGCAACTGTAATAAATACACTTGAAATTGAAGTGATTATATTCCCTGTGGAGCTGAAGTGCTGAGGAGGGTCTGCAGAAAGGGCAGCCACACAAAACCAGCGGCCTTTTGGAGAGCTGGCTTACAGGGAATGCAAAATGAGTGGAAGAAAACTGGCTGGGCTTTAATGCAGGTCTTTCAGACACAGTTGGAAAGGCTGCCCTAAACATTCAGTCTAGTAAAAATAAAGATAATAGAAGGCAGGGTGATGGGACTGACATACACCAGGCTGGCTAAGCCAGAGACTGGAACCATAATGGAGCACTGCTGAAGGATCACAATGAAAGGAGAGGGGAGGAAGAAGAATGCAGGAGAAAACAAAGGGGTGGAAAGCAGCAGCCATACAGATGCTGAGGGTGTGTTTCAGGCAGGGAAGTCCTTTTGCACATAAGCATCTCAGAGACAACAAAACTGGCCTCACTTCAAGGAGGGGTTTGGAGTTTTGAGGAAAACAGGGATCTGGTACAGAGGATATGGAGGAGAAAGTGATTATCTTGAGAGTGTTATATGGAGAACTTACAAAATGATGACAGAACAAAAGCCAGCCTGAATCAGTGATAAGAGGAGAGAAAGATTATCAAATATTTTTCATCTGCCAAAATTGCATCCAGCTTTATGGAGGATGAAGAGTTCATATCAGTGACCAGCTGTTCAAGGGCATGGGACCAGGTGAGCACCCTCTACAGATGGAGAGCACATCCTGAGGGTTTGCACACAACTTGCCAAGCTCTTTGCTGACATTTTAATTTGCCTGTTTAAAATTTGGCAGATGGATGAGAGTTGGAAAGTGGTGGCCGTAATGGGGACAAGAGACAGACCAGTGAGTTTGGTGTTTGCTCTGGGACATTCTTGGGAATCTTCTTAAACTTTAAATGATGTTGTGGGAGAACACCTGGAAAACAATGCTCTGTGAAGGCCAAAGTAATGTGCCTTGAAAGAGTGGGAGGTCACACTCTACTGATCCTGAGAAGCTCTCTGCCACCATATCTGAGGGAAATTCAGTGGATACAGTGCTCTGAGGTGTTCCACAAGTACGTGACAAGGGCCAGCATCTGAAATTAATGACTAGGGGTAGAAGCATTGACAAATGCATCGACAAAACAAAGAACCCGTGTAGAAATCTGCCCTAAGAGCAAGAGACAGAAAAGTGTTGTTGCTAAAAGTGTTTCCAATTGGAAAGAGGCAGAAAGCGATGTGTCCTGGAAGTTACTGTTAATCACCTGTGTTTTTCTTGATGTCTGCTAATGATCTAGAAGAAAATGCTGAAGGCAGGAACCAGAGTTCTCTCTGCTGTAGCATCATGGACTGAGGAATTTTTCACCAGCATGGACTATGCTCAAGGTCCCAAACACAGCCAGAGCTTCTCCTGATTTGGGATGTGTTTGAGAGAGGAATCCCTAGAGAGAGAAAAGAAGCAGAGAGAGGGACACTGCAATTTATGCCACAGAGAAACAGCACTATCCTTTAAGAAAGGATGAATGAAGCAAACTGGCCAGCTTAGGAATTTTTTGTTCACTGAACTCTTTCCGGAAATGAAGATGTGATTTTTAACAGCTTGGTAATTATTCATTCCTTGGTTATTTTTTATTTTTTTCTTCTCTCTCTACCATTCCAGTTTGTAGTTTGGAGACCTCAGATGACTTGATGTGAGCTCTGTTTGCAGGAGAATTGCAGCCTGGCTGTGTAAATGCAAGTCTGAGTGAAGTTTTGAACTCTGGGTACTCATATGCACTCAGATATTGATCTGGGTATGTTTTCCCACTACCTGCTTTAAAAAATCTCTGCCCTGGGAAAAGGTTAAAAGACTTGATTTAAACTCTGATTGATAAAGAAAAGACTTCAAGGTGACCTTTTCAATACAGGCTGAATTTGGGGTCACTTTCCAAGCTCAGATTGCAGTAAGGAAACAGGATTTGTACGGAGATTGATGGATTGGGTTAGTGGCCTCTCATTTTGCCATGTTATCATCCCAATATCTGATGCTGGCCCTTCAATTAAGGCAGTTCAGGAAAGCAACGTATGTAGTCTTGTTCAAGGTATTTTTGGAAGAAATGAGATCTGTCCTAGGCTAGTGAGGAGAAACAGCTTAAGGTATTGAAGTTCTTTCCACCATTATACACCACTCAGTGCTCTGCAGCATCACCCACATATATTCATCTACAAATTGCTGTTGCCAGCTTTGGGAGGTTCTTTTTATGCCTCTGCATCCTCAGGTAATTGAAAAACAGTATTACTCTTTCCCACCTTCCCCAGAAATCTTGCTGATTTTGGTCCTTTCCACTAGCAGTATGTTCTTGCTGTAAAACTTCATAATACACATTTAAATTTAAGCTGTTAAGCCATATATGATATACATAAAAAGTATATGTGTGTATATATGTGTATATATATAATATCTTGGTTTTGTAGCGGAAGATCCTCATAGGTTGCCTTCCCCATGTGCCTTGAATACCAACTTAACAATCATCCACTCTTCAAAGAGAGTTCAGTTAAAGCTGAACATGCACCTTTTCACCATCTGCAATTAATCATGTCTTCTGAGGCCACCAGCACTGCAGAATGTTTTCTTGAGTCTCACCAGGGCCTTTAAGAAGAATTAACTGGGTATGTTTCCTCTGGTGCAGACACTGATGTTTGGCCACAGGAGAAAACTGTAGGATTCTTTTTCTCCCCCCTCTTGCACTCATTGAAATTTGTGCTGGATTTTGTGAAAATTCACCCCAACCATCTGGCTCATAATCGTGTGAGACATTGCTGAAGGATGACAGACAGAAAAATGGACAATATATATTGTTTTATCACCCTGTGTTCTCCCTGAGCTGGGAGTGTCAGAGACAATAACCCAGGATGGATTCTCCTTTATAACCACAATAAGGGACACAGTGAAGCAGTGCCATCAGGGAAGAATGCTCTAACAAGAGCATGTGGCTCCTTAAACAGTGCTGACCTCCTGGTGATGAGGGATTTTCAAAGCCTAACCCAAGGAGACCTCTTTCTGGTTCACCTCTCACTGCTCAAAGAGGTTTGTTTGTGCCAAGGAGAGGAAGGTGGTGCTGGCTGGACAGTGCCTCTGCACAGCCAGTGCCTGGGGAACAAGTTGGATCCCACTGTGGAAGAGCTTTGGAGTCAATGCAGGGCTGAGCTGCTGCCTTTAGGGATCCTCTTCTGCAGGATGGACCCAGGTGCTGGTGGGCTCCTTTCTCTCATCTAGAGCTGCTCTGCTGTTACTCCCCTCTTTTTTTTTTCCCTACAGCAAGGGGAACCTTGGAGGAAAAGTGGATTCTCTTGGTGTGCAGCCTCCCAGGAGCACCAGCACAAATTTGTTGCTACTTGTGACTCAGGCACAGGCCAAAGGGGCACAGTCATGCACAGACCTGGAGGGTTAAATGAGGACCAGCTGCTCTCCCCATCAGATTAGTAATTCCTTTGTATGATCCTCCTCCTCTTTATCCCTCCCTGCATAATTTGCTGCCTCTTAACAATAGCCTAAATCACCCAAACCACAGTAATTTTAGAGCCCAGCAGGCAGAGCTGTCTCACATTACTCCTCCTTCAGGGGTTTCCTTCTGCAGGAGGAGCTGGTGAGATGGAAAAAGGGATGTGCAGACAGAACAAGCAGGGAGAAAGCCAAGGAAACCTCAGGCAGAAAAAAAGACAGAGCAAGGTCCATTTGGGGTGTTAGGAAAACATGGATCTGAGGGAACACCTCATCAAGCCACAGACATAAAAACACCTCCTGTGTCGGTCCTGTGAGAAAGGGAGTTGGAGGGGGTGGGAAGGAAGGAGAGAGCTGGAAATTGGGCAAACTAGAGAGAGACTATCTAACCAAATCATAACTTGAGCCCAAGATCTGTCTCTCAACACCTCATGTTTTTGCTCCATATGGCCTCACTTCTGGAATTTTCTTGTTCCATGGGTTTGGCTGCATTAGCCACTCGTTTAATGACCACCAAAGTTGTTGCTGTGAAAATGACTGGGCATGGGGCAAGAAGTGATATTACTACCTGGAGTCTACAGACACAAAAAGAAAAAAAAAAAAAAAAAAAGAGAGAGATGATGCTACATTTCTTTCAAGATTGTCCTTTTCCTTTTTTTCTTTGTGATGATGGTGAGGATGGCAACAATCAGAAGCACTTCCAACCTGTCTGGAGCTCTAGCTGGAAAATGCAGAACACAAGGCCCTTTCACCAAATTTTCTGCTTTGAGAAAGTCCAGGAATTCTGTCACAACAGATTTTTCTGAAAGTCTTTATGCAGTTCCACATCTGGTGGAAACTGCACTTTGTCTAAAAATACTTCTTCATTTTGCACCCAACTTTGGGGTCAGTTCTTGTTCTGTACTTTG
The DNA here is from genome assembly GCF_024509145.1 of Vidua macroura. Taxonomy (NCBI): domain Eukaryota; kingdom Metazoa; phylum Chordata; class Aves; order Passeriformes; family Viduidae; genus Vidua; species Vidua macroura. Next base: position 15,034,180 of record NC_071582.1, read on the forward strand.
CAAGGGAGATCACAGTTTTATTCTGAACACTTCCAAACCATACCTCTTTCTTTAGCGCCACCCTTCTAATAGTCACATATTTTCCAGAACATATTCAGTATATCTGGATTTTTTTTAGCAATTATGGTGTGGGATAAATCCTTCAGACTGTGAATCAGGGCAGCAACTGAACAACACTGAAACAGTAGTATCAAACCCCCTAAATACTCAAAATTAGTAGGAAAAGCTTAATGCAGTGACCTGGACCCTGTGCTGCAATATCTGCATGGGTGTGCAAGCATGCTGCAGCATAGCACAGAGGTTGATGGCTGGGATGGGAGTGACACCAGCAAGATCTGGCTGCTGAGGCCAAAAAGGGCAATGATTGACCATGGGATGTCTGTGGGGGTCAGTACTGGCTGGGCTGAGCTCTGCTGGTAGCTTTTGGAGGGAGCAGTGGTGGTGCCTGGCACACCTTCATGTCTGTTTGGGGTGATGGGGAATGCAGTCTAATCAAGGCTGTTGCAAGGATGAGGGAGCTTTTCAGTGCTGCTCCCAAATTAAGGAGTGTGAGGAAGAGCCGGTGCAGGGATGAGGGCTGGGAGAAGGGCTCATGTGGCACCAGTTAAGCCAGCCCTGTGTGGCATCTGCCTGCTGGGACACTGTGGGGATGCCAGAGGACAGCAAAGGCCAAGGCTGAGTTCACTGTGAGCAAACTCCTTCCTTCAAAGGATCCAGGAACTCATTTCTGGCCCTGCAGCAGCTCAGCCATGGAGAGGCTGCTGCCTGCACCAGGCCCTGGAGTCTGCTCCATCTCTGCAGCGGAGCTCTGGCTGGGGAAATGTGAGGCTCAAGGCTGCTGAAAGCAGGTTCTGCCGGGCTCCTGGCCCTGCTGTAGCAGGCAGAGCCGTGCAGTCAGCTCCAGACTGGAGCAGCCCATAGCCCTGAGCCCCTGTGACTCGAAGGTGGAAGGTAAGCCTCTGTGTTCCTGCTGGGAGACATTCTCCAAGCTGCCAGGCTGCTGCTGAGTCCTGGTCCCTTTCCACTTTCTTGTGATTATCCGTCTTGGCAATAGGACGCCGTTAAGTGTCTGATTACTGTGTTGTTGAAGCCTTAAGCCTGAAATCTAACTATCACGTGGTCCCTCGAGAGGCAGCCAATCCCCCTCCAACCCTCCACCAGTAATCCTTCCTTTCCCTTGGAAAAATAGTAAAACACAAAGACAAGTGGTATCTGTCTGCAGCAGCACTTTCCAATCAAGTGAAGACTAGCTGGAAAATCAAATCAGCTGGTAAGTTGCTGCAAAACACAACTCTATCTCCTTAAAATCTCCTGTTTTGAAGGGATGAGCTGAACAGCAATAGCTGCTGATGTAAAACAAACCATTATGCCTCCTATCTCCTCTCCAAGCCCCCCTCCCTGCAGACGCTTGAGTCTGAAGGAGGCAGATGCTCTCTGAAGACTATTTTCCTCTGTTAAATAAATTCACTTTCAAATAATGTGTAATTAAATGTGTGGTATTGAATTAATGTTTTATTCTGAGTGCTTTGGCAGCAGGGGACCTAGGGGCCTGGCTGGTGGAAAGAAAACATGCTCACCAGAAAGACCTCT